>NW_020838010.1:5113207-5138188 GCF_003676395.1 Aethalodelphis obliquidens
ACACACACGTGTGTATATATATGTATATATATATGTGTGTGTATATACACACATATATATATTCACATATATATGTGTGTGTATATATATACACATATATATATTCACATATATATGTGTGGATATATATACACATATATATTCACATATATATGTGTGTATATATATATACACATATATATATTCACATATATATATATATATATATATATATATATGTGTGTGGGTTTTTTTGGCCACACCACATGGCATATGGGATCTTAGCTCCCCAGTTCCCGACCAGGGATCAAACCGGTGCCCCCTGCAATGGAAGCATGGAGTCTTCACCATTGGACAGCCAGGGAAGTCCCTGGCCTATTTTCTTAACCTCTCTTGGCTTCTGCTTCCTCATCTACACAATGAAAGTGATACCTACTTCACAGAGTTTTTGTAAAATTTATGGGTGATAATATGTGTGAAGATGCTTAGCACAGAAAAGCAAGTTTTCATATAAGCGCTTCATTCCTCACTGATTGGCAATGCCTCATTCATTCATTCAATAAACAGTTGTTGAATAGCTACAGCATGCATCTTTGATCATATATCTAGTAATTTTTATACAAGGACCTATTGGAATGCTATGTATTTTTCTAATTGTTGGTTTGCTTATTCTCTCACATACTACCAAGTTTTACGTTTTAACTCTTGTCACCTTACAATATCTGTTTTAATATCTGGTAGATCTGGTTGTTTCTTACTGCTCTTCTTCCCCTCCCTGCCATTGCATTATCGCCTGTTTATTCTTGTAAATTAATAATTAAATAATAAGGCTATTTAATATTTAAATACTTAAGAACCTTTAATAAGTATAATGTTCTTGATCTTTTAATTTGTGTGAAATTGCAATAAAACAGCAAAGTACTGGGGACCAGCTAAGAATATTTTTCAATGTTCTGCGTGTTTAAACTGAGTCTTAACTTAGGCCATCCAGGTAAAATCATGGCCTAGTCTGTAGTGGTGGCAGTCACAGAGCATAACCACAAGCCAGGACTAGAATCCCTACTCTACTACTTACTAATAATTTGACCTAGGATAGTTTCTTCAACGGTAAAAGCAGGATAGTAATTCCTAGCTCATGGAGTTGCCATGAGGTTTAGATGAGGGTTAAATGAGGTTATGCTTGTAAAGCTCATGGCCCCTATTAAGTGTGCAGTGAAAGAGAGCTGGTTAAAACCAATGTGATTTTGTATTTAACTCAGAGAGGTTAAGAAACTAAGCCTCAGTCACACAGCTAGTACAGACAGATCCAGGACCCAAACCCAGGTTTGTCTGACTCCAAAGCCCATGTTCCTCTTATTACATCATACTATCTCCACATGATTCTGAACATGCGAGCAATCCACTGCATTGCAATAGAAAACTGTCAAATAGGGGCTCAATGAAAAGATAGCTAGTTATAACCATGTGATTGCATTATTTTTAAACTGCAGTATACTCCATGATCTTCCAAACCTACACCATCCTTCAAGCTTTGTTATAGTGTAGATTTTAGACCTTGAAGACAGTCCCACACCATTCATGAAGACTGCTCAGACTAACTGAAATGGTGGCAGAATAGAGAGCACAAGATAACAGTGGTTCCACACTGCCTGGGTTGAAATCCAGGTGCTGCCACTCACTAGCTGTGTGACCATGAGCAAGTTCCCTGACTGCTCTGTACATCAGTTTCCTCATCTTTAAAATTGAGATAAAACTGGTACCAAATTCAATATAATCATTGGGGGGATTAAAAGTGTTAATTCTTTTAGGTACTTAGAAAATATTTGCCACATATTTAGTGCTCAATAAAATACTAGGTGGTATTATTAGTATTATATTATTTGTCTCTCTTTGTTCTGACTTTCCATAACACCTTTCATACTGGTACTAGATTACATGTAATTTTTAACATAATTATGAAGTGTTCTGTATTGATCTGTTAGGTGTGTATCGTGTCTTCTCAACTAGATTGAAAGCTCCTAGGAACCGGAACTATTTCTTCGGCTTTGAATCTCTCTTAACATTTAGCACATTGCTGGGCACAGGGTACTAGCTGAACAAATCCTTGTGTGTTGAAATTGCAGGGACTTCCCTGGCAGTCCAGTGGTTAAGACTTTGCCTTCCAACGCAGGGGGTGCAGGTTCGATCCCTGGTTGGGGAGCTAAGATCCCACATGCCTTGGGGTCACAAAACCAAAACATAAACCAGAAGAAATATTGTAACAAATTCAATAAAGACTTTTAAAAAAATGGTCCACATCAAAAAACAAATTGCACACTAGCCTTAGTCAGAAAGTCAGAAAGAATCCTTGGTGTCTTTTAAAATAACTTAGCGTCTTCATCATCTCCCATTGCTCTACAGAGAGCCATATAAAAGCTTCCAGCCCTGACAACTAATGACCAAATCTCCAGGAGCTCTGTGGCTTGCTTCATGGCCTGTACTTCATGATTCTCCAATATTCAGGGCACAGAAGCAGAAAGAATGTAATTGAGAATTGAGAATTCAATCTTCTGCACACAAAACCTGCAGGTCTAGACTCCAATGACCCTTAGCTGCATGTATGTGGTACTGGTTCCCTGAAATGTAATTTCAGGAGTTTAAAAAAAATGATGGAAACACCTCAGGATTCAGGTATAGGGGATGGGGAGGAATGGAGTTGGTGGGGAGGAGTGTGTAATAGGGGATGATCTATTTCAGAAAAATAACCCTTTTACTAAGCCTGGGTGGAGGTTTGCAAAATGGAAGAGGCTGCCAATCCACACAGTGTCACCAATCCCAGCAGGGAGAGAGTGTGTCATCATCCAAATTCAAGTTCTGGAACTAGACAGCCTGCGTGTGAATCCTGGCTCTGCCACTTGATAATTATGTGGTATTTCTTTTGGAAAGAAGGAGCAAAGAATCAGAAAACAGATGCTGACATTAGGAACATAGAGGGCTTAGGCTCAGTAGCCCTTATTGCTTTGGCCCCCGGTTACCTGAGATGTGTGACAATGTCACCTGCTGCTCTCACTGTAAGCTGCTGGGGAACCAAGACCTTGAGAAAGGCATGTCAAGGGCACTCAGTAAAGTGCCAAAACAAGTGTTTTTCCCTCATATTTTGTAGTTGTGTAGAATTCAACATTGCATTATTAGGAAGATTACCTATAAGCTACCAACATAACAGAAATCCTGTAGTCTTAGCCAAAGTTATTTTTGTCCCTTATGCCCATCCATAGTCTATGCATCTCTGATCAAGCCTCCCTTCTTCTGCAGGATCATCCACTTCCACTGTTCCCTGGAGCCTTCTGCTTTCTCATCTAACAACGTTGCACAACAAGGGTACAGCAGTGTGTTTTTTGTTTTCAGGAGGGCTATGCACACAGAATATGGATTACTTACACACACACACACACACACACACACACACACACACACACAGCCCCAAAGTGGACTATTTTTGTGGGTTATTTAAACTGATCATCTACATGAACCCAAGGATGCAGACTCACCAGTTGCCCATCTCACTCTACTCAGGAGAAATATTCCAAGATTTAGGTTGGGAAGAAAGGGAGTTTGTTTCAGAACATCACATTTTTTTTCAAAATATAAATCCTTTGGCTCCTGAGCCAACAAAAAACTCTCTGTGGCTTCCTCATTACCTGCTCCCATGGTTTTCAGAATCAACTGTCAAGGGAGTTATTAATCTAGAACATGTTTGTTTCTCTGTTTACTGAGACAGATTCAAAAGGCACAATTGGAAATAGACTTTAAGCCTTCTCTCAGATGGGCTCTTCCACATTATGGTACTTCTGCCAGCTCCACAGTACTCTTGGTCTAAAGCAGAGAGCCAATGAGATTAGAAATTATGGACCTGTTCATCAGCCTGGCCCATGCTCCGAGGAAGTCACAGTGTCTGACCTGGTCCTTTTCCTTTCTCCTCCAAGTTCAACAGAGTTCATGGAAGCCCTTCCTTTATGGCAAAAATTCATTTTATATTTGTATGGCTTCCAAACACATTATCACATTTTAGACCTTAAAATTCCATGAGGTTGGCAAAGAAACTATTATTAACCCTGTTTTATAGACAAGGAAGGTTAAACCGAGAGAGGCAAAGCATGTTTCCTATGGTCATATAGCTTAAATGACAGAGCTGAAAGTCAAATTCAGGTTTTCAGATTCTAAGCCCTAGTCTCCTTCTACCTCTCTGTCAATGAAACTCCTCTCAGAACTTTCCTCTCTTCAGAGGTCTAACCTCATCAGTCAGGTGTCAGAGCTGACTCGCCACTCAAATGCTTCCTGGCTTAGTCATTCTCAAGGGGCTGAGTATAGATATCTGAACCATACTTTGAAACTGACTTGGAGGTTGTTCCTGTACTGTTTCATTTTGTATTTCCTGACCCCCAGCATCATCTCAACTTTACAGGACCAGTATTAGTTGGAATTCATGAGAATATTTATGTCCTTTATGATGGCTCACCAAAAAGCCACCATTCTGGAGAAATCTCTCAATAATCAAGTGAACAAAATGTAACAATCATGGATGTCAACCAGCCTCTTTTCTCCGTCCCCCCAGTGCTTACTTAATGAGCTCACACATGAAGTGGCGAGCTCCATGAGGGCAGAAATAGAGGTTATGCATGGCATCATTTACATGGATTCCCCCTCACCAAGGCTGACTTGGCTACTGTATCTGCCGAGTACCCAAACTGCCAACAGTGGAGGCCCAGGCTAAGCCCCCAGTTGGGCCCCATTCTGCAGAGAGACCTGGTAGCAGGTCAATTACTTTGGATGCCCTCCATTATGGAAGAGAAGGCCATTTGTCCTGTCTGGAAATGATACTAACTCTGACATGGATTTGCTTTTCCAGCCAGCAATGCTTCTGCCAGCACCACCACTCATAGACTTAATGAATGTCCTTTTCACTGCCATTGTATCCCTCACAAGAAACTCATTTTACAGGGAAAGAATGAAGCTGATGGACTAATACAAGACTCACTGATCTTACCACAGACATCATAAACCGGGAGCAGTTATCCTGGTAGAGCAATGCAATGGTCTATTAAAACTCAATTACAGAGTCTCTGGGGCTCAAGATCTGAACACTGGAGATGTTATCCTATAGGATGCGGCATATGCTCTGAACTAGTGGTCAATAGATAGTGCTGCTGTTAGAGCAAGTATTCTAGGAACCAAGGGCTGGAAGTTGGAGTGGCTCTTCCCACTATTACATTTACTAGCCTACTCACAAAATTGTATGGTTCTGCTGGTTGAGAGGTTTCAGTACTTGAGGAAGACATGCTTCTTCTGGACAGACACACAACAGCATGTCTGTTACCTAAAAGAGGAGACAGCCATCTGGCTATTTTGGACTGTTTGTGCCACCAGAATAACACCCAAGATGGGAGTTTTCAGAGCTAGATGGTATGACATTGGGCTGCTACTGTAGAGTGAAGATGGGGAGGAGTGTGTCTGGGACACAGAGGATCCTTCAAGGCACTTCCTTCCGCTACCATTCCAGTGGTAAAGTTAAAAAGGGAGACTTGGACAACCACATACAGGCAGGCCCACTGAAAAGCTCAGGAATGCAGTTTTAGGTCATGCCTGAGGTAAAGAACTTTTAGCAGCTTAGATACGGACTAAGGAAGGCAAAAGAAATATAGACAGAGTGGTATAGGAAAAGTTTCAGAAAGAAGACTATAATATCTACCCAGAGTTTCTTCCTTGCTGTGACATATTTCATTTCCCCCTCCCATTATACTATTTCATACATAGTGGTTAACTTTACATAGAGTCTCTAGTTTATAGAATATCAAGATGCAATTGTGATGGAACCAGAGGCTAAATGCACAGCATCCAAAGACCCTGGATTGAGGTCTGAATATATTTAGTAACTAATCAGAATTTGAGATTCCACTCTTTGACATGTTTGCATTTATATCAGAAATAGTTGCATTATATCACACGGAGACTATTGTTGTTGTGAAGTTTATGTATGCAAAAGGATATATGTTGATATTGGTCAGCCAAAGGTGTGGACATTGTCTTAGGATTGGTTCCTCAGAAAGGATTCCTATGCAAGTGATTTTTTTGGAGAATGAAAACTGTGAGGGAAACAAGGGAGGGCAAGGGAAGAAGCTAAGCAAGGATGTTATTTCGCATGAAATCTAGCATCACCCTGATCCCACAGGTAGCTCTGGGTATATGTAAATGGCTCAAAAGAGTCCATCCTACCTTGAGACGAAAGGGATGGGGATTTTGTACTACTGCCCCACTCTGTCATTGGCTATAGTCAGCCTTGGGAGACAGAACTCCTAGGTGAGGTAGTTTCAGCTGCTCAAGGGCAGTCCTACAGAGAAGGTTATAGATGTGAGCTTTTAGCAGCAGCAGCAATTACAGCAGCTGGGGGATGGGCGCACCAGACCACCAAAAAGAATCCCTGGGGATCTGGATGGAGCATTTACAATGTCTGCTACAACTACTCAGCACTTGTGAACACCCTTCCTATGTTTTAAGAATTCCTCACCTTAGAAGTCCCAGACTCCTCAAAGAAACCAGACGTTTGTTTCCCAAGCCTCCCTACTGCTTGAGTACAGGCATGTGACCTACGCTCTTTCGGTCACATGTACCTACTCAGACCTGGAATTGGAAGCTATGATGCAGAGGAGCAGATATAATATGGACTGCATTCTGGCCAAGATAGGGGCAGTTCCATTTCATTTTTAAGAGGCAGCATTTGCAAAGGTTCCAGGAGTAGTGTCTGGTGCCCACATTGAATGATATTGGCAGTTGTCAATGCCTTCCAGACAAAGACTACCAGTAGCACATCTTGTAGTTTAACAAGTTAGGTTTATCACTCATTGATGTAAGGGAAAATGCATACCACAGGGAGGATATTAGAGAGCACTTATTATAGGATTTGGACTTGTGTTAGGTGATTTGGGGGGGTGAGGAAGAGGGGCTTTGTTCTGGATTGGATGCTGTTAGGAAGCAGTGGTAATTCCATGACTGGGTATCTTAATAAATCTTACCTAGGAGGAGGGACTGCTAACCCAAAGCTAAAGCTATAATTGGTAAAGAAGCAGCAGTCATTCCCCATTAGCCAGGGTAGGGGAATGTCTTATCATTTTTGTGATTTGGACAATGTTTACATTTATGTCTTGATCCATCACCATCACAGGGTGACTCTGTCTGATGTTGCTGTCCTGTGAAATTTTTGATATTTAACAGGAGAACACCAAGACCTAGCTGTGAGTGCCAGACTAGCTCCTAGCAACACCAAGGCGTGGGTGATAGCATCAGGTCAGCTCACTCGTGTCAGGGTCTGCCTTTTTCTTTCTCACAGTTCAAGCTGTGGTATTTGTGCCCAGCAGCAGTGTCAGGGGGAATCTCCACTTTTGCCTTGTGATTTTGAGTGCTATTTTTGACTCTCTTGACTCCAAGTTGGTTCTCTGGCTTTCTCCGGGATTGTATAAGCTTCTAACAAGCCTCAAATAATTTGTTTTCTGCCTAAACTAGTCAGATTTAGATTTTAGTTCTTTACAACTAAGAACCCTGACTGATATGCATCTCTTCCTCCCCTCTACTCCAGCTCCCAGGACTACATAGATCGGCATCTCCCATTAGGACATTAAGGAAACAAGATTGGATAAGGAATCCTTGGATCCTTTGGAAAAGTGAATTGTCTTCATGACTCCCTTGATACTGGTGCACTGTCATATTTGAGGTTCAGGATGGGGCTAGCATCTGCAGGGAAGCTGACAGAGGAAGATCTTGAGGGATCTTAGATCCCTCTGAAGAATCAGACTTCGTCTTCCTTTTATCAGCTACAACTCCCTCAACCTACTCCTACCACCAGCAAGGTAAGAACGAACACAAAAAAGCCTAGGAAATGAGACCTTGCATAATCAAGTGCAAGAGTGCAGACTTTGAAAGCAGGGGAAGGAGACTTTATTGGGGGCTGTTGTCATTACAGAAGGCTTTATGGAGGCAGTGAAATAGAAGGAGATGTTGAGGGACAAGTAGGTTTTGATCCAGAAGTAATGAGGAAGAAGGACATCCAAATGATCATAGCTTAGCTTCCTAGTTTTGATCTTCAGCCACTAGAGATCCTAGGTTCACTGCCTGTGGTGACCTCAGTGAGTCAATAGGCCATGGTCTTGATCCATGTTACTGAATCCAAACCACAGGATTCTGCAGTAGATCTTTCCTCACTAGAATATAAGCACCATAAAAGCTAGAAATTTTTCCTTTTCATGTTTGTATCACTAGTTCCTTAAATGGTGGTTGACACATAGTAGACCCATATTAAATATTTGTTGAATGAATGGCTGAACGAATAAATGGATTAATAAATAAAGGAATATTTTCCAACACTCTCCCCTTGTGGAAAGAGACAAAAAAAAAAAAAACCCTGCCAACTTCACCAAATTAATTTTTCTGTTGCTCTGTCTCCTCCAAAAGGACTCTACTGCTCTCCCACCCTTCATGAATAGCTTCATTCCTTACGCTCTCAGCTTGCTGCTGACAAGTTCTTCTGTAGCTTCAGTTCAACTCTTATTGTGCAACTGGCCCAAGGGACACTGAACACAGCTCTACATTCTAGGCCAATTACACTCTGCAGACCTGAGGTATTAATTAGGACACAGACAGGATATATTCCATTCAGAGATCTGCAGCTAACAGGGCAGGTTTCCTCTGAGTCAGAGACTGTTTCCAGGGACAAGAGAAGAGCTACGTATAGTTCAGTGTAATAGCATCAGGCTTTATTCTATAGTCAATAGGCAATTTTACCTCCAATTTTTTTAAGGGGAACAAGCCTCCTGTTTACTCCATTTACAAGAATTGTCAGATGTACTTCACTCTGAAAGTAATAGCTGACCATCACTTTTCATTAGAGCTGCCTACATCTACCTAGAAAGTTTTATTTGAGTACTACATCTTACCCTACCCTGAACACAGACCCCTCCCTCCCTCCTTCCCTCCCTCCTGATGTCTTGTTCAGGAAGATGTTATTGTTGCAGTAGTTTTCAAAGCAAAAAGGGCCTTATTAGTAACAATGTCATGAGTTTTTTTAGTGATGCTTTGGGAAACAGAGCTGAGTTACGTTGCTGGGTATGAAGAGGAAATTAGAGAATGTAGAAAAATGATTAGGGACTGGAAAGAAGGTGGCCAGAAGAGAGGTGAGGGGTAAGGAAAGCAGACTGCCCACTTTACAATTTTGTTTAGGGCCATTACTGGACCCTGCTCTCCAAAAATTTGATTTAAGGTGACTGCAAATAGATCAACCTGCCTGGCTCTGCCACTTACTTGCTGTGTGATCTTGTGCACATCACTTGAAATCTCTGTATTTCAGTTTCTTCATCTTAATATGGGGATAATAACCATACTTATCTTATTGGGTTGTTGTGAGGATTAAAGGAGTTAACTTATGTAAAAGCACTTAAAACAGTGTCTGGCACATAGTAGGTGCTATATAAGTGATAGATATTTTTGTTGTTATTTTTATAATTATCATTTTTGATTGAGAGCATTTTGAATCATTCTCACCTTCCTCTCTACTCCCCAGAGCCATGGGCCTTGAGAAATGTTTCTGTAATGATTTGCTTCCTTGCATAAATGTACTAATGCTGGGCATCTGTGCTATCTGGAATGGGAACAGAACCCAGGTACAGGAATAAGGTCCTGGGGAAAGACTCCAGGTTCCAGAATTACCAGGGAACAGGGGCTGCAAGCAGATCTGTAGTATAGGTTAGGGTTTCATAAAGTGTATTCTTTAGCTACCTTTTTCAATGTACCTGTTAAAAATTCCCTACCACAGACATGTCAAATTAGAATTCTGGGACTAGGAACCAGAAATCCACATTTTAACAAAGTTCCCAGGTTATATTGCCAGATTTAGAAAATAAAGATACAGGAAGTCCAATTAAATTTGAAGTTCAGATCAAACAACAAATCATTTTTATTACAAATATGTCCCAACTATTGCATACAACATACTTATACTAAAAGTTACTTGTTGTTTATCTGAAATTTGAATTTAACTGGGCATCCTGTATTTTGTCTGGCAGACAAAATTCCAATGTACTCTAAAATAAGAGGACCAGTCCTTTAGAGAAATGTACGTTCTGGGAAGTCTTTCCAAGAGCTTATGTCAGGGAAACTGGAGAAGGACCCAGTTATTGAAACAGGGGTATGAAATGGAGGACTGGTCAAAGAGAAAAAACAAAGTGCCTGATTCACTAGCACTCGGGCAGAAGCAGGGTAAATCAGGAGGCAGAGGCAAATGACTTCAGTCATTCAACCAGAACTCGTTAAATTGGCCCCAAGTTCCGGTTCTTCCTAGAGCAATGGTTCTGTCAATGGGTGGAAAGTCAGAGGTGAATGACTTTTTCAAAAAGCATCTGCGGTATCTCCAATACCACTTCCCTGTCCCTGTTGGGGAGCGGAAAACCTTTTCTGCTACTCTGTCAGATTCTGTACCTGGGGCCTACAAATTGTGAAGAAGTGACAAGACAAAGGACAAAGAGTTGGGCATCCAGGCATGGGGAATTGTGGGAATGTATATACATGGAAGAAACTAATGGAAGATAAGAGATTTTTTAGTAACTTCTTTTGTGCAGACCCATCTCGGTTCTGACTTTCTGTCTCTGGTGATAAGGGTTGTTCTCTTAGTATGGAAGAGGGAGGAGGAACACCTTCATAAAGGGAAATTGATTTCCTTCTTTTAGGCAGATGGGGGAGGGCAAAGAGCTCTTCCTGTGTTTGTGCTTCTTAATTGCCCTCAGCTCAAAATATTCCTTATGCCAAAGTGGAATATTTGGGGGTGGCCTATTCTAATCCCCTTCACCCTCATATTGGGAACCACTAGCACAGAGTTTCAAACTGCAAATAGAACTGAAAGATAGGGCATTATAAAATGTGCCTGTTGTCTCCTGTTGTCTCTACCCTGATTCAGAAGATAATAGGTTTCTTAACTACAGCCCAGCCAGCCTCTTTCCACCCCTGTCCTGTAGGCTCTTCCCACCATTTGTACAAATAGTAAGCAACTCTATAACCCCTGCACTGCTGTGGCCATTTCCTTTCATCATGGCTATTGCCAAGGTCTCAGTAGGCACTAATGTGCAATAATGTTTCCTAGATTGAGGAGACTGGGTAGAGAGCTGTGTCAGTTTTCCTGACAGGAACATATTCTGAAAGTTACCCTAGTGCCATCATGTCAAATGTGGGCTGTATTTACAGGTCTTGTTTTCCAGAGCGACACCAGCACAGCCAGACTCTACCTCCTGCCTACTGTCTTATCACATTTTCATTATGACCCCAATACCAGCACAGAAGAGCCTACTTCCAATGGATTAAGAAACTACTTATTCTAATGAGACTAATTCTCCTCAGTTCTGTAAGGATGAAAGGGACTCCTTTTCATGGGAAGGCCTGACTGAACGCTGGTGCCAATGACTCTTTTTGTTTGCTATTTCTTTCCACCAATTCCAAGTGTAGTGTCAAAGGGATGCTTCTTGGCCAAGAACAGCTTCGTCTTTGCTTCCTCTCCTCCTCTCCTGTCCCCATCACCATGAAAGCCCTTTGAAGGAGAATGAACCAGAGTGCATAGCCTCAGCTTATTATGAAATGACATTCCAGCCATTCCAGAGATGAGTTGGCTGCTGGTAGGAGACAACAGAGACCATGCAATAGCCATCCAGGGCACACACACACACACACACTTCGTATTTCAAAATATGTGGCATAATTGAGGTCTACAAAATGCATAGGTGAAAACAAATACCATATGCCCAACTGAGGAAGTCAGAATTCACATTACTCATAGTAAAGTGCTCCAGCATTTCCAATGGCACTGGCCAGTTTGTCTTGATTGAGAGTCATTGGTGTCATCTTAGCTGTCCCCATATTCCACTGGACTATGAACTCCTGGAAGCTAGGACCCATGTCTTATTCATTTCTGTTATTTACTTAGAGCACTTAGCACAAGGCCTGGTTTACAGTAAGCACTTTATAAATACTTATAAAAATAAAAGTACCGGTAGAATACAGAAAGATGAGCAGCAGAAGAGGGGTTGCAGGACAACTTTCAAATCTGGACCAAGTATCAGCAGTTGAGCCCAAAGCAGACAAAAGCAGTTGTACACTAGAACAAATGGAAATAAAAGAGCATAAAAATGGGCAAGCTGCAGCTTTGGCCTGCATATGAGCTGAAAGTGGTCTTGCCCCACCAGTAAGAATCACAAGAAAACTCAAGCCTCTCCTGTGGCCTACCAATGAGAAGATTTTGTTTTTTTAATGGGAAAACATTCATGATGATAAACACAATGAAAAGGAAACTATCGTCTCACCCCTTGCATGGTTCTGCATATGCTTTCATGCTATTTTCCCTTCTTCCCTCTGCCTATGAAATCCTATCCATCTTCTAAGGCACAGTTCCACAGATTTCCACAATATTGTTGAAATTCATGTCATGTGTCTGGTCTCAATCCAAATGAGACCTACCTTGGGGCAACCACAGACATCAGGTCATTTATGGCAATCACCAAGTCTTATGTTTCTCTTCTGGATACTCTAAGCACCTAAAATAGAGTTGGGCCCATTATAGACACTTAATAAATATTCGTTCATTGCCTGCTTTATGGTGACTAGAAAACCAATCCTACAGAAAGCTGGAGATGGTCCCTCTCCTATAGAAACAGATTTCATTTGGCTTCATTAAATACAAAGCTAGGCCCATCTCATGCCAAATTTGCATGTTTCCCTTTGGAGACTGTGTTTCGCTGCTGGTGGAACAGCAAGTCTGTTATGATTAAAGAATAGAAAGTGTATCTACCTCTCCTTGCAGGAAATTGGAATAAATACCATAAAGCTCCTCAGTGAGATGACTGATGGTTTGTGTTTTCCCTTTAATCAAGGAAAACGGATTAGAAGTTATGAAGGAAACTTTAGATCCAACGTTCTTTGATTGTTAAACAATAATAAGAGAAATGTGGCTTATTTCAAAAAACAGTCAGAGGCCATACAGGGATGAAGTACTAAAAGGTGGGAAGAAAACTAAAGGGAGTAGGACATGCTCAGAGAGCAACTGATCAAAAGAAAATCCTTCAAGGGAATTAGAGCTCAGAAAATAGAAGTTGTGGAGAGAAGGATAAAAAATCCTACCAGATTTAGGAACCTAGGACATCTGGGGATGGGATGAATTGAGTTGTTGTATTATTGACCTAAAGAAGAAATTGCTGGTTGAAAGAAATAGAAGTTTTAAGAGACAATGAGCAGAAACTACCCGGGATTGGGATGTTCTAGGAAGAGGAGCCCAAATCCCAGAATTTTCCACGTACCCAACACAGGACAGTTGTGGTTGTAAGATGCTCTACCCTCTCCAAGGATACCTGCTTTCTGGTATTCATACTCTTGTGGAATCTCCTTCCTTTGTATAGTCCATTCCCCTAGTTTGTGGACTGGATCTAGTGATTTGCTTCTAACTAATAGAAAACAACCAAAAAGAGGGATGTCACTTCAGAGATTAGCTCATAAAAGACTGTGACTTCCATTGTGTTTACACACTCCTTCTCTCTTGCTCTCTTTCATTTGCTCACATTGATGAAGCCAGCTTCCATACTGTGAGCTGGTCTTTGGAGATACCCATGTGACCAGGAGGAGAGAGTGTCCACTGGTCAACAGCTAGTGAGGAACTGAAGCCTTCAGTCCAATGGCCCTCAAAGAGCTGACTCCTTCCAACAATCACTGAGTAAGCTATCAAGTGCATCCTGTTCCAGTAGAACTTAGAGGTGACTTTGGCTTTGGCCATCACCTCATTTGCTGACTTGTAAGATACTCTGAGCCAGAGAACCAAGCTAAGTCATCCACAGATTCCTGAACCACAGATACTGTGAGGTAATAATTGTGTGATGTTGTAATCTGATAACGTTTGGGGTCATTTGTTAGTCAGCAATGAATAGCTAATACAGCAGGGAAAGCAGCCTCTGAGCTCATGCATCAAAAGGGGAAAGATGAATTGGGCTCTATAACGTTTTGAGAATATAAGTGGCAGCAAATTTCAGATCACAGTACTGATTATTACAAGGCAGCAGGGGAGGGAACTATTTGAGAAATAATATACTAGAAAAGCCCCTTGTCCTATTGTTACCAATGACACATAATAGAAGCAGAATCAAGGACTCAGAGAAGGAAGTTTCAACTAAGGGCCAGAGGCCAGAAGCCCAAAAGAATTGACACCCTGGGTCACTCTCATGGTCTAGTCAGCCCAGGCATCTATCTTTACCAGAGACCTGGTGGGGCAGAAATCTCCTCTGTGACCTCTTTTTCAAGTCTTCCTTAGAACAATGAAGACTTGGATGGGAAGGGGAAAATAGTAGGCTCCTGCCACATTTGCAGCTTCTGAAATGTGCTGTGTGAATTGAAGAGGAAATCAACTGGAAGGTGGAGGGGAAATATTAATCTGAGCAGGATGGTGAGAGGAGAGAAGAGCCATGTGCAAATAGCCACTGAGTCTGCTTCATTGTTTTCTGGGACAGGGGCCACATGAGACAGGATGAAAGTCAGAGCTAAGATATCATCCATGTGCTTCCATTACCAGTACTCCAGCTACCGTCAGTCCTGACGTGTCTGATCTACCAAAATAGGGGGAAGGTGAAAGGGATTTTCAAAACTTGAGCTTGAAATGATGCATTTACTCGCCCTTCTTTTTGACTTCCATTCTTTCTGGAGCAATGATGGCACTGTAATTTATGCACATCGTCACAGACCCTGATACAATGCTAGTTCTCTCTTGTTCCTACCTCTCATCCTAGTTGCCTTGCCCCACTGTCATTTGTTTCCTTCCACAATGCTAGGAAATAATTATCCAATGTATTTGGTTATTTGATCCTCAAAACAACCTTCTGAGGTGGTTAAGACAAGCACTGTCATTCCTACTGTATTGATGAAGAAAGTGATACCCGGGGAAGTTAACCAGCTGATATAAAGGCACATAGCTAGTTAGTGGCAGAGTTGGTAGAGAAGCTAGATCTTTGGTCTCCTAGTCCACTACCTTTTAAAAAAATCATTCCATGCTACTTCAGAAAAAACGTGAAAAGAAAGTGTTACAAAAATGTCAATGTTCATTCCTGTACAACTGTATTGGCCCTTTCAATAATGAAAGGTTTGTTTTTCCTTACTGACTGAGGGAATGGCAGAAATGGTTACAAGTATACAATACAAATAAGTCCTAAATGTAGGTTTGGTGGTGCATTGGATGACTTCCAGAGTTCCTACATTGACGTCTCTCAGTCTTTGAAAACATTTTTCAAATGGTGATCTGCAGTGTATCATAAGACGTTCCTCTAAGAAAAGATGCCATGCTTATATGATAAGGGTATGATGGGTTTAACAAAGATAAACAGGTTTCATAACTGTAGGACTTCTCAGGGCCTTTAGTAAGATAATATGCAAAGTAAATATATAAGATAAGATTTAAAATATTCAGCCTTACCAAATTTATTTTTTGATGGAGTCCATTTTTCTCTGAGCATCTTGAGGGACTAGTGTACATCAAAATATAGTTTGGGAACTGTTAGACTATGAACTATATAAAATGTGCTTTGTAAACTTATATTAATACATATGTCTTAAGTCCTGGAAACCACAAAGGAAAAAGACTGCACCAAACACATGTAGAACTTGTCTAGGCTGTGGTGTGCTGGTACTGGTGGAAGGAATTGCACATTGCCGCTGTGTTGGAAATGCATGTTTTCCAATAACAAGAAAAAGACTTTCTCCCCTGACTACTGGTGCAATGGAGTGGAATGAAGTTTGGGAAAGTGAGCCAAACAATCTCTCCATTGAGCTGGCACCTATCTATCCCAGCATGCTTTCTAAGCCCTGTGTGCAACCCCTAAACAATTACAGGTTATGCTTCATTATTCAGCCAAATAGCCCAGGAAGCTTCAGAGCGCAGCTAAGGTTCTGGACTTGATGCGTTTTGAAAGACATAACCATAAATAAGAGACCAGTGTCAGGCCAAGGAATGTAGCCTTAAAACCCTAGAATTTTACAGTTGATTTTCTCAGGTTGAAAAGACCAGCATAGGCATAAGCTGTCTTGGTAGACTTCTTAAGGGCCTCTGTGTATTTTCCAGGATTCTTGGGTCATCTCAGATTGGAAACAAACATAATAATACAGTGTTTTCCAAAGCAGCCAGCTTTATACCTGCTCTTACTCTCATTTTTTTGAAAAGATGGTATAATTCCTAAGAGCAATTGCCCCAACTGCCTTCCTTTACTTGGAAGTAAAGCTCTGGTTGAAAAGTACAATCTCCCAGAATATTACAGCCGAAGACGTTGCAAAACAGCTAGCCTCATTATGACTAAATTTAATCCCAGTATGAATTGTTTTTATTTATTTATTTATTTTAACATCTTTATTGGAGTATAATTGCTTTACATTGTTGTGTTAGTTGCTGCTGTATAACAAACTGAATCAGCTATACGTATAGATATATCCCCATATCCCCTCCTTCTTGTGTCTCCCTCCCACCCTCCCTATCACACCCCTCTAGGTGGTCACAAAGCACGGAGCTGGTCTCCCTGTGCTATGCGCTGCTTCCCACTAGCTAGCTATTTTACATTTGTAGTGTATATGTGTCAATGCCACTCTCTCACTTTGTCTCAGCTTACACTTCCCCCTCCCTGTGTCCTCAAGTCCATTCTCTAGTAGGTCTGTGTCTTTATTCCTGTCTTGCCCCTCGGTTCCTCATGACAATTTTTTTTTTTTAGATTCGATATATATGGGTTAGCATACGGTATTTGGTTTTCGCTTTCTGACTTCCTTCACTCTGTATGACAGTCTCTAAGTCCATCCAACTCAATACATATAACTCAATTTCATTTATTTTTATGGCTGAGTAATATTCCATTGTATATATGTGCCACATCTTCTTTATCCATTCATCTGTCATGGACACTTAGGTTGCCTCCATGTCCTGGTTATTGTAAATAGTGCTGCAATGAACCCTGTGGTACATGACTCTTTGAATTATGGTTTTCTCAGGGTATATGCCAGTAGTGGGATTGCTGGGTGGTATGGTAGTTCTATTTTGAGTTTTTTGAGGAACCTCCATACCGTTCTCCGTAGTGACTGCATCAATTTACATTCCCACCAACAGGGCAAGAGGGTTCCCTTTTCTCCACACCCTCTCCAGCATTTACTGTTTGTAGATTTTTGATGATGGCCATTATGACCGGTGTGAGGTGATACCTCATTGTAGTTTCGATTTGCATTTCTCTAATAGTTAGTGATGTTGAGCATTCTTTCATGTGTTTGCTGGCAGTCTGTATATCTTCTTTGGAGAAATGTCTGTTTAGTTCTCCTGCCCATTTTTGGATTGGGTTGGTTGTTTTCTTGATATTGAGCTGAATGAGCTGCTTGTATATTTTAGAGATTAATCCTTTGTCAGTTGCTTCATTTGCAAATATTTTCTCCCATTCTGAGGGTTGTCTTTTCATCTTGTTTATGGTTTCCTTTGCTGTGCAAAAGCTTTTAAGTTTCATTAGGTCCCATTTGTTTATTTTTGGTTTTATTTTCATTTCTCTAAGAGGTGGGTCACAAAGGATCTTGCTGTAATTTATGTCATAGAGTGTTCTGCCTATGTTTTCCTCTAAGAGTTTTAAAGTGCCTAGTTTCACATTTAGGTCTTTAATCCATTTTGAGTTTATTTTTGTGTATGGTGTTAGGGAATGTTCTAATTTCATTCTTTTACATGTACCTGTCCAGTTTTCCCAGCACCATTTATTGAAGAGGCTGTCTTTTCTCCATTGTATATTCTTGCATCTTTTATCAAAAATAAGGTGGTCATATGTGCATGGGTTTATCTCTGGGCTTTCTATCCTGTTCCATTGATCTATATTTCTGTTTTTGTGCCAGTACCATACTGTCTTGATTACTGTAGCTTTGTAGTATAGTCTGAAGTCTGGGAGCCTGATTCCTCCAGCTCCACTTTTCTTTCTCAAGATTGCTTTGGCTATTTGGGGTCTTTTGTGTTTCCATACAAATTGTGAAATTTTTTGTTCTAGTTCTGTGAAAAATGCCAGTGGTAGTTTGATAGGGATTGCACTGAATCTGTACATTGCTTTGTGTAGTAGAGTCATTTTCATATTGTTGATTCTTCCAATCCAAGAACATGGTATATCTCTCCATCTGTTTTTTTTTTTTTTTTTTTTGTGGTACACAGGCCTCTCACTGTTGTGGCTTCTCCCGTTATGGAGCACAGGGCTCCGGACATGCAGGCTCAGTGGCCATGGCTCATGGGACCAGCCGCTCAACGGCATGTGTGATCCTCACGGACCGGGGCATGAACCCGTGTCCCCTGCATCAGCAGGCAGACTCTCAACCACTGCGCCACCAGGGAAGCCCTCTCCATCTGTTTGTATCATCTTTAATTTCCTTCATCAGTGGCTTATACTTTTCTACACACAGGTCTTTTGTCTCCCTAGGTAGGTTTATTCTTAGGTATTTTATTCTTTTTGTTGCAATGGTAAATGGGAGTGTTTCCTTAATTTCTCTTTCAGATTTTTCATCATCAGTGTATAGGAATGCAAGATATTTCTGTGCATTAATTTTGTATCCTGCAACTCTACCAAATTCATTGATTAGCTCTAGTAGTTTTCTGGTAGCATCTTTAGGATTCTCTGTGTATAGTATCATGTCATCTGCAAACAGTGACAGTTTTACTTCATCTTTTCCGATTTGGATTCCATTTATTTCTTTTTCTTATCTGATTGTCATGGCTAAAACTTCCAAACCTATGTTGAATAACAGTGGTGACAGTGGGCAACCTTATCTTGTTCCTGATCTTAGAGGAAATGGTTTCAGTTTTTCACCATCGAGAATGATGTTGGCTGTGGGTTTGTCATATATGGCCTTTATTATGTTGAGGTAAGTTCCCTCTATGCCTACTTTCTGGAGGATTTTTACCATAACTGTGTGTTGGATTTTGTCGAAAGCTTTTTCTGCATCTATTGAGATTATCATATGGTTTTTATCCTTCAATTTGTTAATATGGTGTATCACATTGACTGATTTGCATATACTGAAGAATCCTTGCATCTCTGGAATAAACCCCGCTTGTTCATGATGTATGATCCTTTTAATGTGCTTCTGGATTATGTTTGCTAGTATTTTGTTGAGGATTTTTGCATCCATGCTCATCAGTGATATTGGCCTGTAGTTTTCTTTTTTATGACATCGTTGTCTGGTTTTGGTATCAGGGTGATGGTGGCCTCCTAGAATGAGTTTGGGAGTGTTCCTCCCTCTGCTATATTTTAGAAGAGTTTGAGAAGGATACGTGTTGACTCGTCTCTAAATGTTTAATAGAAATCACCTGTGAAGCCATCTGGTCCTGGGCTTTTGTTTGTTGGAAGATTTTTAATCATGGCTTCAATTTCAGTGCTTGTAACTGGTCTGTTTATATTTTCTATTTCTTCCTGGTTCACTCTCGGAAGGTTGTGCATTTCTAAGAATTTGTCCATTTCCTTCAGGTTGTCCATTTTATTGGCATATAATTACTTGTAGTAATCTCCCATGATCCTTTGTATTTCTGCAGTGTCAGTTGTTACTTTTCTTTTTCGTTTCTAATTCTATTGATTTGAGTCTTCTCCCTTTTTTTCTTGATGAGTCTGGCTAATGGTTTATCAATTTTGTTTATCTTCTCATAGAACCATCTTTTAGTTTTATTGATCTTTGCTATCATTTCCTTCATTTCTTTTTCATTTATTTCTGATCTGATCTTTATGATGTCTTTTCTTCTGCTAACTTTGTGTTATTTTTGTTCTACTTTCTCTAATTGCTTTAGGTTTAAGGTTAGGTTGTTTATTTGAGATGTTTCTTATTTCTTTGAGGTAGGATTGTATTGCTATAAACTTCCTTCTTAGAACTGCTTTTGCTGCATCCCATAGGTGTTGGGCCGTTGTGTTTTCATTGTCATTTGTTTTTAGGTATTTTTTCATTTCCTCTTTGATTTCTTCAGTGATCTCTTGGTTATGTAGTAGCATATTGTTTATCCTCCATGTGTTTGTATTTTTTACAATTTTTTTTTCCTGTAATTGATATCTAGTCTCATAGTGTTGTGGTTGGAAAAGATACTTGATATAATTTCAATTTTCTTAAATTTACCAAGGCTTGATTTGTGACCCAAGATATAATCTATTCTGGAGAATGTTCCATCAGCACTAGAGAAGAAAGTGTATTCTCTTGTTTTTGGATGGAATGTCCTATAAATATGAATTAAGTCCGTCTTGTTTCATGTATCATTTAAAGCTTGTGTTTCCTTATTTATTTTCTGTTTGGATGATCTGTCCATTGGTGAAAGCGGGGTGTTAAAGTCCCCTACTATGATTGTTTTACAGTCAATTTCCCCTTTTATGACTGTTAGCATTTGCCTTATGTATTGTGGTGCTCCTATGTTGGGTGCATTAATATTTACAATTGTTATGTCTTCTTCTTGGATTGATCCTTGGTCATTATGTAGTGTCTTTCGCTGTTTCTTTTAATAGTCTTTATTTTAATGTCTATTTTGTCTGATATGAGAATTGCTACTCCAGCTTTCTTTTGATTTCCATTTGCATAGAATATCTTTTTCCACCCCCTCACTTTCAGTCTGTACGTGTCCCTAGGTCTGAAGTGGGTCTCTTGTAGACAGCATATATAAGGGTCTTGTTTTTGTATCCATTCAGCTGGTCGATGTCTTTTGTTTGGAGCATTTAATCCATTTACATTTAACATAATTATCGATCTGTATGTTCCTATTACCATTTTCTTTCTTTTTTTTGCAGTACATGGGCCTCTCACTGTTGTGGCCTCTCCTGTTGTGGAGCACAGGCTCCGGACGCACAGGCTCAGCGGCCATGGCTCATGGGCCTAGCTGCTCCACGGCATGTGGGATCTTCCCAGACCGGGGCATGAACCTGCGTCCCCTGCATCGGCAGGCAGACTCTCAACCACTGTGCCACCAAGGAAGCCCTACCATTTTCTTAATTGTTTTGGGTTTGTTATTGTAGGTCTTTTCCTTCTCTTGTGTTTCTTGCCTAGAGAAATTCCTTTAGCATTTGTTGTAGAGCTGGTTTGGTGGTTCTGAATTCTCTTAGCTTTTGCTTGTTTGTAAAGCTTTTGATTTCTCTGTTGAATCTGAATGAATCCTTGCCGGGTAGAGTAATCTTGGTTGTAGGTTTTTTCCCTTTCATCACTTTAAATATGTCCTGCCACTCCCTTCTGGCTTACAGAATTTCTGCTGAAAGATCAGCTGTTAACCTTATGGGGATTCCCTTGTATGTCAGTTGTTGCTTTTCCTTTGCTGCTCTTAATATTTTTCTGTTGTATTTAATTTTTGATAGTTCGATTAATATGTGTCTTGGCATGTTTCTCCTTGGATTTATCCTGTATAGGACTCTCTGTGCTTCCTGGACTTGATTGACTATTTCCTTTCCCTTATTAGGGAAGTTTTCAACTGTAATCTCCAAATATTTTCTCAGTCCCTTTCTTTTTCTCTTCTTCCCCTGGGACCCCTATAATCTGAATGTCGGTGCATTTAAATGTTGTCCCATAAGTCTCTAGACTGTCCTCAATTCTTTTCATTCTTTTTTCTTTATTCTGCTCTGTGGTAGTTATTTCCACCATTTTATCTTCCAGGTCACTTATCTGTTCTTCTGCCTCAGTTATTCTCCTATTGATTTTCTTCTAGATAATTTTTAATTTCATTTATTGTGCTGTTCATCATTGTTTGTTTGCTCTTTAGTTCTTCTAGATCCTTGTTAAACATTTCTTGTATTTTCTCCATTCTATTTCCAAGATTTTGGATCATCTTTACTATCATTACTCTGAATTCTTTTTCAGATAGACTGCTTATGTCCTCTTCATTTGTTTGTTCTGGTGGGTTTTTACCTTGCTCCTTCATCTGCTGTGTCTTTCTCTGTCTTCTCATTTTGTTTAAACTACTGTGGTTTGGGTCTCCTTTTTGCAGGCTGCAGGTTTGTAGCTCCCATTGTTTTTGGTGTCTGCCCCCAGTGGCTAAGTTTGTTTTAGTGGGTTGTGTAGGCTTCCTGGTGGAGGAGACTGGTTCCTGTGTTCTGGTGGATGAGGCTGGATCTTGTCTTTCTGGTGGGTAGGACCATGTCTGGTGGTGTGTTTTGGGGTGTCTGTGACCTTATTATGATCTTAGGCAGCCTCTCTGTTAGTGGGTGGGGTTGTGTTCCCTGTATTGCTAGTTGTTTGGCATGGGGTGTCCAGCACTGGAGCTTGCTGATTGTTGAGTGGAGCTGGACCTTAGCGTTGAGACGGAGATCTCTAGGAGAGCTCTCACTGATTGATATTACATGAGACCAGGAGGTCTCTCGTGGTCCAATGTCCTGAACTTGGACTTCCCACTCAGAGGCTCAGGCCTGACACCTGGCCGGAGCACCAAGACCCTGTCAACCACACGGCCAGGTACATGGGGAGTTTCTTGCCTTTTGGGAAGTCTGAGGTCTTCTGCCAGTGTTCAGTAGGTGTTCTTAGGAGTTGTTCCACATGTAGATGTATTTTTGATGTATTTGTGGGGAGGGAGGTGATCTCCACATCTTACTCCTCCACCATCTTGAAGGTCCTCAGGAATTGTTTTTAAAACAAAGGGGTAAGAGTGTTTGCACTTCAAGGAAAAAAACCAAACAAACAACTAACTTCTTCCTCTGAATTATTTTCTGCATTTAAGGGACAAAGCCTACTCCATGTGAAAATGAAATGTAATACTCAAATGCCTGCCCATCAGCCAAAGCAGTAAGTAAATGGCTGTATCAAAATCACCTGAGGGTGTTGTTTAAAACTACATATTTTCCCCACCCCCAACTCCTCGCCAGATGCCTTGAATCAGAATCTCTAGAAATGGAGTTTAAGAATCTAAAATTTGGGGCTTCCCTGGTGGCTCAGTGGTTGAGGGTCCGCCTGCCAATGCAGGGGACATGGGTTCGAGCCCTGGTTGGGAAAGATCCCATATGCCATGGAGCAACTAAGCCCGTGCACTACAGCTGCTGAGCCTGTGCTCTAGAGCCCGTGGGCCACAAATACTGAGCCTGCGTGCTACAACTACTGAAGCCTGTGTGCCAGGAGCCTGTGCTTCACAGCAAAGAGAAGCCACCACGATGAGAGGCCTATGCACTGCAATGAAGAGTAGTCCCCGCTCGCCACAACTAGAGAAAGCCTGCACGCAGCAATGAAGCCAAAAATAAATTAAAATTTTTAAAAATCTAAAATTTTAAGAAGTTCTTCAAGTGATTCTGATGCATAGCCAGGGTTAAGAACCACTAGATTATATGATCTACAAGATCTCTGCTAGATCAAAATTTACAGGTACCCTTATTTTAAAAAGGCAGAGATATAGATCCACAACCTACTATGTGCCAGGAACAGTCTTAAACTTGCAGCCTTTCTTAGCCAATGTTCCTCATCTGAACCACAGATTTGCATGTCTATTTTTTCAATTCTCCCAAAGATGGTACATAACGAATACAGATGCATAGAAGTTTATGGATTATACACTCAACCGTTGCCTTGCAGCATTAGGGCTTAGTTCTCTCAGGGTTACTAAAGCCTAGTAGTAGAGAAACAATTTGTGAAGAACAGACGAAGTATCTGAAATATATTTATACTCTAGACGGTTCAGCTACAAGATGATGCTTCCAGCTTCCTAGCTCCCTGAATGACTGTGTGGTGTGACGTAGGCCCCCTTCTCCTTTCCCACACCTACATCAGAAACATATAGTGATTAATAAATAGGTCACTGTTGAGAGTTTGGGATTAATTTGTTACCATAGTGCAAAAGTCTATCCTGAGTAAAGCAGTAACATTAACATATTTGAAGTTTGTTCAAACATAAAAGTATTGAAGAGTTTTTGACAGGATGAGTAACAGGATAAACTATACATTTTTCAAAGATCAGTCTGCAGAGTTGAAACTGGATAGGAGGAGGGCAAGAGCCAATATAGACAGACCAACTTCTTAATTATTGAATTAATGTGTTCAGTCAACAAATAATTATTTAAAGACTCCTGTGTGATAGCCACTGTGCTAGGTGTTAGAGATACAAAGATGAACAGTATCATTATAGGTGGTGTTAAATGCTATGAAGAAAAGAGCCAGGGTGCTGTGAAGGAGAAAAAGGAGGGTCTACCTATTTTATATAGTAGCATGATGATAGGAATAGTGTGCAAGCCACATATATAATTTTTTAAAAAGCATTTTGGTTGCTGTAGGCAGAATGAAAAGGCTGTAGTGAGGCAAGACTGACCACTGAGCCCATCAAGATTAAGTAATCCAGGCATGCACACTAGAAGAGAATGGGTCAAGTTATCAGGCACACCCTGACCTCTGCAGTTTGGAGAGCTGAGTCAAAGACTCGAGCCAGTGAGAAGCCCTTAATCAGTGGAGAATGGTCCTGGGAGCCCTGAGCAAAGATACCTAGGGGAAAAGGGAGTGGGTGATAAACTTGATCTGAGCTGGGTATACACAACTGTCAAAACTCATTGAACTGACACTTAAGGATCGTGAATTTTATTGTGTACACTTTATACCTCCATAAGTTAAAATAATTACATTCAAATTATTTGTCTTAACCAATAGTACCTTCTGGTGAAGAACACGGTGTGAACATAATCATGTTCTACTGAAATTCCAATGGAAAAATTTCACTTGAGGAAGGCCCAAGTTTGCTAAAGAGATATCAATTATTCAGAGAGAAGATAGTAATGCATGAATCATATCATATCTGATTGTTTACATGTTCAATAGAGGTTTTGCAACTAAAACCTGTGTAATCCAGCCTTTGAATGATTGAAGTGTTCTTTTTCTTCAGACATCCAGATGGCTCCCACCTTTCACCCATCCCCATCCCTCTTCCACTGGAGTCATAGTTTCTTCCTCCTATCATCTCACTTTTTTTTTTTTTTTTTTTTTTTTTTTTTTTTT
>NW_020838010.1:5138288-5171885 GCF_003676395.1 Aethalodelphis obliquidens
TAACTTGATAACCAACTTGATGAGCTGATTCATCCCTGTAGTTTTAAAAACATGGCCTGAGCAAAACTGGGAAATTCATCTGTGGCTTAACATGTTGAGTTCCTGCTGGGCGTGGAGGCTGAAAGTAGCTTTTTTGGTTTTTTTTTTTTTGCGGTACGCGGGCCTCTCACTGTTGTGGCCTCTCCCGTAGCGGAGCACAGGCTCTAGACATGCAGGCTCAGCGGCCATGGCTCACAGGCCCAGCTGCTCCACGGCATGTGGGATCTTCCCGGACTGGGGCACGAACCCGTATCCCCTGCATTGGCAGGCGGACTCTCAACCACTGCACCACCAGGGAAGCCCCATCTCACTTTTGAGGTTTATTTTCCAGGGGAAAACATTTGTAGCAAAAAAAACAAAACAAAACCCTTCAATCAGAAAAATTCTCAGGGTTGGTCTCTGGGTTCAACCTGTTTCCCCACAATATTCACACATGCTAGGAATCAGAGTCAATCATGGCAGACCTATGAGAGAGGACTGAAGCACTGGGGTATACACTGAGCGATGAACTGAACATTAACAGCAGCACTGAATCCCAAGTTATGCAGAGAATCACTGGCTCCTACTAGCTACTACCCTATCTCTTTTTCCAGAGTGAAAGAGAATTTTATAGAGAATATTGAATATGGAGATTTTCTTAGTGTCCTCCACTGCTTCTCCCTTTTCCTCAACATTTTATGTACTGCTATCTCCTCAGATTTTCTTCCCATGCTACATAATCTTCTTGGGTGACCTTACTCACTCCAACAGCTTTAACTATTACAAGTAGGCTAAAGACTTCTACATCTTTATCCCTAACTCAGATGTATTTCCTCAGCATAAGACTCAAATATCTAGGGCTTCCCTGGTGGCGCAGTGGTTGATAGTCCGCCTGCCAATGCAGGAGACACAGGTTTGAGCCCTGGTCCAGGAAGATCCCACATGCCGTGGAGCAACTGAGCCTGTGTGCCACAACTACTGAGCCTGCGCTCTAGAGCCTACAATTCACAACTACTAAGCCCGTGTGCTGCAACCACTGAAGCCCACGCGCCTAGAGCCTGTGCTCCACAACAAGAGAAGCCACCGCAATGAGAAGCCCATGCACCGCAATGAAGAGTGGCCCCTGCTCACCACAACTAGAGAAGGCCTGCATGCAGCAACAAAGACCCATACAGCCTAAATAAATAAAATACAAAAAAAACCCCACTCAAATATCTAAAAAGCTTAGTGGGCATCTGCACCTTTATATCCCACAAAAACATAAAATTCAACAGCTCTGTCATTGAACTCTTAATATCCTCTCCTAACTCTTGCCCCAGATCTGTTTTCCCTTTTGAATTATCTCTCTAATATATTAATGACAGTACCCAATCACCCAAGCTAGAAACCTAGAATTCATTCAACCTCAATTTTCATTTTTCCTTCTCACCATCCCCTAAAACCACTCCAATCATTTATTACATCACATCACTTATATGTTATAAGTATCTTTATCTTTGCCTTATACTCATTCTTAATATTACTGCCTCAGTTTAGGATATTAGCATCCTTCATCTATTGCAATCATCTCCAGAGGTATTCCTACAGTCCATTATCCACAGTACTACCTCAATGATCTGTCTAAATATTTGTTCACTAGTTTTTCTTTCTCATTATATTGTGAACTCTTCAAAGTCAGATACTATATTTATCTTTAAATCACTGGTACCTTGTATAGTGTTTGGCCCAGAATAGGCCAGATGGTTGGATGAATGAATGAATGAATTACAGAGGAATCCATCATCATTCCTGAAAAATTATAGAGGTTCAATGGTGAATAAAACAGAACTGGACTCTATTCTTTCCTCACAGAGCCAAATCACCACTGTATTTGGTCAATTATCCTCGTGTCTCATCTTCGTGCCTTTTCTCCTACTCCTATTGTCACTGTACTTTGAACTTTTGATATATCACATTGCAATACTGTGTTTAAGTGAGCATTTATCTGAAGTGCATCTGCAAGTTCTGCAAGGGTAGCATGCCTTGTTCATCTCTGCATCCCTAGCACCTAGCCCAGTGATTGGCATATAACAGGTGATCAATGAATGTGGAAAGAATGAATGAAATAAGGTAGTTCAGCTGCAACCTTCCTGTGGCTGGGTAGGGCCATGCCCATTTCTTCTGCAGTCACCACTCCTATCTCCACAGATACACTGCAAACCTTGGGAGAGCTCTATCTCCAGAGCTTTGGGTAGAGTCTTATTCCTTTGACTTCATCTGGGCCTTTAGTAACTATCAATCCATGATTACATGCACAGCTGGTGGAATACCTTAGAGTTGAGCTTGGTATGGAGGCCTAATTTATACTGGCAATCTTTCTGAAATATTACAGTATATTCCCTACATCTAGCTGGCTGGATGAATGATAAATGTGGGGATATGGCTAACAGTAGCTCCAGACTGACCTGCTGAGAATATGCTTTGTCAAGCATACGTCACAAACAGGAACCTTCCAAGTAGAATCAAATTGGGTGTCATTTTTTTATTTAGCTAAATTAACAGCTTGACATCAACATTTTTCTCTCAGTAGGTAAATGTTTTCCTCTACTGATAAAAATCGCCTCTGTCTTTTCAGATGAAGACCACATAGTAGGCACTCAACGAACATTTTGATGATTTGATGAAATGTTCAGAAGGAGCCTCTACCACCACCTCCTCATTTGTTGTATAGTTTCTTCTCGGGAACGTGTAGGTGATAGAAGGGGCTAGCAAATGGATCTGCTTCTTCTATGAACTCCTTCTTACCACCTTTCTTTCTTCCTTCCCCATACACCCACATACCCCCAAAATCACAAACCACAAATACCACATTTTTGAATTCCTAATTTGGGAGCACAGCTAACAGATTGCAATTCAAGGGAAGGCCTTTGTAAGTTGGAGGAACTCCTGAATTTTAAAACAAGAGCTTCTTTTTAGAACTACCTATGTGCAAATGACAACGTGGAGAAATGGGTCAGCATCTGATTTCCAGGTTAAGGGAAAATCCAGTGTTTTCCACCAAACAGGGATTAGAAAACACCCCTAGCCAGAGAAGCAAAAGAGAGTTAAAGCTGCAATAATACAGAAGCCAATATAGGTTAGGCTGTGCCTGAGAAACTTGAAATTGAATTGTGGAATTCAATTTCCTAATTCCATGTAGGCACCAATTAAAACCATGCTACCATGCTGTTTCCAGGTGTCCTAACCAGAGTTGAACTTCCCTGAGAGCAACTGTACTTTTTATGAATAATTTGTGGAACCTTACCTGCACTTACTGCACTGTTCTGAGGGATTGGCACGAAGGAACTTATGCCACCCTCGTTACTCAAGCTAATGGGAATTTGCTCAAGCCTGTTTTCCCAAGCCCCCCTAACCTATTCACTAGTTTATGTTTTGCCTTAAATGTTTCCCTTGGTATTTTTTAAATTATCACATTATTTCTTATCTGATTGTATCATTGGCTACTTCTTAACACCAAAAGGCCAATGATACTTTGTCTTTATCAAAGACTTTTATAATTAAAACCTTACCTTCAGCCCAAGAGCAAAACAGAATCCCCAAGAGACAGAGTATCTTGACTGGAGATTTCGTTGGAAAAGCCAAGAGCATGGAGGCCATGATAGAGAAGTAGACTGAAAAGTAAGTTCCTTCCAGACAATAGCCAAGATAAATAACTGAAAGTGTTTCTTGCTTGAGGATGTTACAATAAGAAATAAATACCCCTACTTCAAAACACACAGAAGAAAGTCCCAGACAACATTCACTCCATTTTGCAATAAGAATTTAAGAAACACTGGTACATACCAAGCACTGAAAAGGGGGCTGTGAGTTACAGAAATAAATAAGACATTATCTTGCCCTCAAGAAGTTGGCAGACAAGTAGACTTCCCATGGTCCCTAAGGCTTTACATTACCTGGACTGCCTCTCCCAACTCATTTTGGACCAGTCTTGTCACCGTTCACCATGCACTCCCATCTTCTTTCTATTTATTCAACACACCAAGCTTGTTCTTTCCTTAGTGCCTTTGCATTTTCTCTTCCCTTTGCCTGGAATGCCGTTAGCTCCAATCTTTCCCTAGATGGCTCCTTTTCATTATCATCAGTTCAGAAAGACCCTCCCTGAGCCTCCTACCTAAAGTAATCCTCCCCTTATTCTTTTTCTCAGCATCATGTTTGTTTTCTTCAGAAAACTTATTACAACTGACAATTGTTTGTTTTATCCACTATAATGCAAATACCATGAGGGTAGGCACTGAGTCTTGTTCACCATAGAATCCCTAACAGTGCTATGCCTGGCATAAAATAGTTGCTCAAAAATATGTGTTGAATTAATGAATGAGATGATAAGGCACACATACAAGTAACCACTGTATACATTGCAGTATGGAACAAATATAATGGGACAGAGTTGTGGACATTTGCCTCTACAGGATCCATTTGCCCTTCTTCTGGCAATAGTCCTAATATTCCCCTTCTCAACTTCAGCTCACACTTAGCCTTAGAGGGTGGAACATGCGATGCGGGCTGAAGCCAAGCAGTGCCTCATATTCCCCTGACCACAGTTATTGATTCAGTGGTTGGCAAATCAGAGCAAATCTCAGGACTTACTGGGAATGCTGAGATGAAGATTACTCTTTTCTTCCTTTGCCAGGGCAGGTGAGACTAGAGCTAAACAGCCATCTTGTAATCACGGAAGCCCTGAACAGGGAGAACCAATTGTAAGTCATGAGCTTTGGGTTGGGATAATATTTGAACTAGACCTTGAAAACAGGCATGATTATATTTGTTACCCAGTGATTTTTTTTTATGTTTCAAATTGGAAAGAACCTTAGAGACCTAGAAAGGTGAGGCTCAGAGAAGTGAATTGGCTTACAGTCACATGGCAAGTTAATGGCAGAGCCACAACCAATATCCAGACCTACTATCTCCTGGCCCAGAACTCTTTCCACTTTTTAGCTAGGATTTTGGATCTGCACTTGGAGGCACAGATACACTATGCAAAATTTGGCATAAAATTTAAATATGCTCATAAAATAATAATCTGTCTATGTGGCTAGAGGAAAGGGTGTCAGTAAGAGATCAGGCAGGAAGTATCAGGTGGGGTCAGATTTTAGAAGGCACAGGGAAGCCATTCACAGTCTTTGAGTAAAAGAACATTATGATTTAGGTACCATAGAAGATGGGGACAATTGAGGCAAAGAGACCAGCTAAGTGGTTGTTATACTAGTCTAGGCTGCCACAGTATGGGACCAAATCAAAAAGTTCTGAGTTAAAAAAAAAAAAGGAAAATAAGGGACAGATGTACATAGCTGACCTCAGAAATACTTGTATTACTGTCTAAAAGCAATTCCAATTATGTTCATTTCTGTGAATGGTGTCAGCATAATAACCATTTACCATTAAATATGTATCAGATTAATTATGCTATAAATTTTATTTCACTTTAACCAATGAATATTGTTCATGTATGCTCAACTCAGCCTTCTGGATATGGTGCTCATTATGATGAAAAAGGGAAAGTGGAGAAACTCGGCCGGCCACTTGGCCTTTGACTTTATCATTTCTCACCCATTTCTGTTTGAGAGTAGCTTTTTCCAATCCCTGAAAGGGAGGTGAGCACCTTCCTTTGTCCTGAATAGAAATTTTGAGGTAAACCCCATCAGGAAAGGACAAGGCCACCCCATAAGCCAAGAGCCTGAGTAAAGCTGGCCACCTGCTTATTCTGTTGCAAGAACCAAAGTGGGCCACTTAGCTTCTCCACTGAGTACCCAGCCCAAGATGTGCCCCAGGCCACTGTCTGGCTGCTCAGCTGGGGAGTCTGTCCATACCAATCCTGGTAGTTCTGCTTTGCACTATACTTAGCAACATGTCAGAGGCAAAACGTCTGTAGTATTAGAGAGGAAGAAACAAAAAGATTCCGGGGAAAACTGGAACCCATTTGAGTAAGCAATCATCAGCTGAAGCTAAGCACTGCAGCTATTTATATGGGAATCTTTAGGTTGTAATAGCAACATGTTTATTCATGGCCCAACTTTTTTCTAGGTCAGATATTTCAAAGAACACACACACAATCATACATATACATTTTCTTGCTCTCCCTGAACAGGATGCCTACACTAGAAGATAAACCAGCATTTTAGAATGAAGAGGTGGGAGAGGAGCCAAGTGAAGAGGTGGGAAAGATGGACAGAATTAAATAAAAGTCAATGCAAGGGTGACCATATTCTGGACATACCTAGGAGAGTCCCATTTCATGCCTGTTGTAGACTAATAACAGTTAATTATTTCACTTCCAAATTTATTTGATTTACAGAGTAAATTCTATGGTCATTCTATCAAGTCCATTACCTTAAAGAGAAATACCTTGCATTTTTATAGCTCATAACAATTTTCAGTACACTTTGTCATCCATTATCTCTATTAACATTTAAAACAATTTTATAAGGTGGGTACAATGGGTGTTTATGCCCTTTAAACAGATGACAAAACTGAAGCCAAAAGAGGTTATTTTTCCTGAGGCTAATAAATGGCAGAGCTGAGATTTCTGTTTTCCAATCTTGTGCTTTTTCCCAATTGTACTGCTTTCCTGTCCCCATTATACTTAAGACAAGTGTTCAACTCTAATGTCTAATGTCTAGTGTCAAATAATCAGCATAAAGTTAGCAGGGCCAGCTATGTACAATCCTTAGCCCTTTGATTCCTGAGCTATACAAAGGTTCATACAAACCTGGGAAGAGTGCGAGAATCTTCTGTAGGTTAAAATGATGAGAAAGTGTAGGATTAGTAGAGTCATGCCTTATATCATGGTAGCTCCAAACATCGGCAGTCAAAGCTTGGATGACAAAGTTGGCATGCTGGCATGTTGAGTCCAAGTAGACTCTTGGTAAAATGTGAACTAAGAGAAGCTTGGATTCAGAACTGGCACCTTTCATACTAACCCCTCCTAAAGCCACTGCCTCTGGACCCCCTCTCTGCTCATGTTGCCCATTGTCCCCTGTTTGCCCAACTACCTCCGCAGCAAGTGGCAATTCACAATGTCCTCTTACTCAAGCTCAGATCTCCAATGAGAGGAAGTTAAAACCAAGTAGCAGCTGAAAGATACCTGACTATCTAAGTTAGGTTACTCACTGTGAGTGGAGAAATGGCGATTTGAGACTTCACCCTTCCAGTGATACTTGCATCTGGAGAGAAGGCATAGGGCCTTCCAGTATCCCTTTCAGATTCCAGCTATAAGCCAGCTCATCTGAGTGCTTGCTGAGTAGGAAACAGCAGCCTAGCACATTCTTCTGCAGTCCTGGCAATCAAACTTGCCAAAGAGGCAAGACAGGTAAAGATGAGATCACAGTAGTATTGTCTGAAGGTGGTTTCTGCCACTCACCACTCTGGCCAGTCCCAAAATGTCTTATTTTTCTTACAAGGACCTTATGACTTGGTACAGTATGTATGAGATCAGAAAACAGTAATTGTCAGTTCTGTTTCAGGATCCACTAACTTCTGTTGCCATGGCCAAGGATTTACACCTGCTATGTATTCATTCATTCAACAAATATTAAGTGCCTACAATGCATCAGGTCATGTGGGAGGTGCCACTGATGCAGCAATGAATAAAACATGGTTCCTGCTGTAGATAAGCACAGTCTAATGGGGAAATCAAACAGGTAAATAAATAATTACAATACAGTATAATTAGTGTTATTCATTCATTTGTTCACTCATTTGTTCAACAAACATTTATTGAGCCAAACTCTGTGCTAGGTACTGGGGATATAATGGTAAGCAAGAAAGATAAGAGGCATCTTCCATATCTGTGTGTCTCCTCAACAGTTTACACCCAACACAGTGCCTCACACAAAGATAGCTCTTGGCAAATAAAAGAAATAATTTACTTAGAAATTTTTCCCAATTTTTTCCTAAATAGTGAAAACTTTTCTTCAAAGAAAATCTTGCATGAAAGCCTAATATATCAAATAAATGGAAGGGGGCAGGGAAAAAAGGTAGATACTAATTTCTAAAAAATAAAGTAAGAGAAAGGAATTTTCTGATTGAACTTAGAATGTGAACCCAGTAACTCTGCTCTAGTATTCTATTCACCCCCCCAATCTCTCCTACTTCTAAGGAGTCCATGAGACATCTTAGTAGTATGAGGATACCAAAGGATCAGTCTGTTTCTCACATCATAGTTCACAACCCAACAGTATCAATATTACCTGAATAATTTGTTAAATAGACTGATTCATGAGATTCATCCCAGACATACTGTATCAAACTCTTTGGGGTGGAGCCCAAGAACATCACCTTCCAGGTGGATTCTGATGAATACTTGAGTTTGAGAAACACTACCTAAGAAGATTTGTCCAGAAAAATGTGAATTCATTTTCTATTGCTGTATAACAAATTACTACAAACTGAACAGCTTAAAATAATATCCATTTATTAGCTCACACTTCTGTAGATCAGAAGTCCAGGCACAATGTGATTGGGTTCTCTGCTCAAGGTATCCCAAGGCCAAAATCAAGGTGTTAGCTAGGCTGCTTTCTCATGTGGAGCTCAGATTCCTCTTCCAAGTTTGTGTGATTGTACCAGAACTTGGTTCCTTATGGTTGTAGGACTGAGGTCCCCATTTCCTTGCTGGCTGTCAGCTGGAGTCTGCTCTTAACTACTACAGGCCACCCACATTCCTGGCCACATAACTTGCTCCAGTGGTAGAGAATCTCCATCAAGTTGAATTCCTCTTACACTTGAAATCACTTTTGCTAGGAAGAGCCCAGTCCCTTTTAAGGGGTCACCTGATTAGGTCAGGCTCACTGAGAATAATCTCTCTTTCTTAAAGATAACTGATTTGGGATTTTAATTGCATCAGCAAAATCACAGCAGCACCTAGGTTTGTGTTTGATGAATAATTGGGAGGTGTTTTATACCAGAGGATAAAAATCTTGAGAGCTATATTAGTTTGCTAGGGCTGCCATAACAAAATACCATAGATTGGGTGTCTTAAACAACATAAATTTATTTTCTCACAGTTCTGGAGGCTGTAAGTCCAAGATGAAGGTGTTAATAGGTTTGGTTTCCTCTGAGACCTGTCTCAGGCTTGCAGATGGCTGACCTCTTGGTTGCTCTTCATATAGAATTTAATCTGTGCGCACCCATCCCTGGTGTCTCTTCCTCTTTTTAGAAGGACACCCAGTCATATTGGATTAGGGCCCCACCCTAATGTCCTGATTTTAACTTAATTACCACTTTAAAGAACTTATCCCCAAATACTGTTACATTCTGAGGTAGTAGACATTGGAACTTCAACATATGAATTTGGGGAACACAATTTAGCCCATAACAGGAGCCATCTCAGAATTGTGTCCACCATACAAGGCATCTGCATCACCTTTTTGAAAAACACAGGTACTCTCAGTTTTGCATTGAGAGTAGCCAAAACAACATAACCAAAAACAACCAGCCCAAAACAACATAACCTACAGGGGGTCTCTGAGGCCTCATATTTGTCAGAATACTGAATTCCAATCATAAAACAACTACTTCCAGGCAGTAAGATTAGTGGTCATGCCATAACAGGGGGCTTGGAGAAAAAGGAGTAAAAAATGACACCTAGGTTATTAAGCAAGGGTGAGCTTAGTATTAGCTGTGAATAGCAACCAGCATTTCTGCACTGTGGTTTCTTTTTTTTTTTTTAAAAAAAGGACTATTTATTTATTTATGGCTGCGTTGGGTCTTCATTGCTGTGCACGGGCTTTCTCTAGTTGCGGCAAGCAGGGGCCACTCTTCGTTGCTGTGCACAGGCTTCTCATTGCAGTGGCTTCTTTTGTTGTGGAGCACGGGCTTTAGGCACGTGGGCTTCAGCAGTTGTGGCTCATGGGCTCTAGAGCACAGGCTCAGTAGTTGTGGTGCACGGGCTTAGTTCCTCTGTGGCATGTGGGATATTCCTGGACCAGGGCTCGAACCCGTGTCCAGCATTGGCAGACGGATTCTTAACCACTGCGCCACCAGGGAAGTCCCTGCACTGTGGTTTTGACATTGAGAAAAATGTTTAGGAGCCCTTTCTCTACAGTCATGATTTTCAACATGGTCCCTCCTCAGCAATGCCTACAGTCTCACCTCAAACCTACTGAATCAGAGCTTCAGGACCAAGGTCAGAATATCTGTATTATATTTTTTGACATCTTCACTGGTGAATTTAATTATGTGCACCAATGACCCAGAAACTAATGTGCCTAGGGTACTATATTTGCTCAATAAATATATCTTGAATGGAAAACTCTAGATAATTTTCAGTAGTTTATTAGGTTGCATTTTATAGTCATGCGGAACTTTGGGTTCTACATGTAGACCCAAAGTCTGATGTACGTACGAGTGATGTTCATCTCCAGGATCTATTTCAATGCCAGAAGCAGTGATGTTTCATTTTTGTTTCCTATTTAAGCTCTAGACAACTTGAGGTGCTATTGCTTCTGTCTTGACAAGTAGCATTTTACATATGAAGTGAAAAGATCCTAATTATTGATCCTACTGCTCTCTCATCCCTGAGGATGGTGGAGGACTGACTGAGACTCATGGCAGGCCTCTTGCTTAGAAACGATTCTGGTCAAGGCTTTCTTTGGATCAGCCTTATTTACCTCACATGAAGAAACACCTTCTTCCCCAGCCAAGCAACATCTTTTTTTCCTGGCTGATTGATCTGACTTGTTGTGACATGAAGCTCCTATAATCTTCATAGAATCTTCCTCTGTATAGTTTTAAAGAATATTTTTTAAAGTGAGGTCTAAAAACCATGTGAATGAGAGAAAAGGCGATTACCTGATTTAGCATATGCATTTCAAACGGGATCATCTAACAGGAAAATATCGGTTCGTGTGAGAGGGGCAAGGATAAAAGAGAGGAGTGGGAGCCATGAGTACAGCTCACATCATATAAAAGGAAAGCCTGAAGGGCCATCAGGAGTGAGAGGGGCCAAAGCACGAGAGAGGTGGGGGCCATGAAAAGGTCTAGCAAAAAGTGACAGAGCTGTTGGAGTCCCAGAAAACCTACCCTTAATCTCTGCCATGCTGAAAGTGCAGTCTGAGGCCCTGCCGTTTCGGAAGCCCAGAGGAAGTGTATTAAAATGCACATTTCTCTGCGTCTGTTGAGATGATCATATGGTTTTTCTCCTTCAATTTGTTAATATGGTGTATCACGTTGATTGATTTGAGTATACTGAAGAATCCTTGCATTCCTGGAATAAACCCCACTTGATCAGAATGTACGATACATTTTATGTGCTGTTGGATTCTCCTTGCTAGTATTTTGTTGAGGATTTTTGCATCTATGTTCATCAGTGATATTGGCCTGTAGTTTTCTTTCTTTGGGACATCCTTGTCTGGTTTTGGTATCAGGGTGATGGTGGCCTCATAGAATGAGTTTGGGAGTGTTCCTCCCTCTGCTATATTTTGGAAGAGTTTGAGAAGGATAGGTGTTAGCTCTTCTCTAAATGTTTGATAGAATTCGCCTGTGAAGCCATCTGGTCCTGGGCTTTTGTTTGTTGGAAGATTTTTAATCACAGTTTCAATTTCAGTGCTTGTGATTGGTCTGTTCATATTTTCTATTTCTTCCTGATTCAGTCTTGGTAGGTTTTGCATTTCTAAGAAGTTGTCCATTTCTTCCAGGTTGTCCATTCTATTGGCATAGAGTTGCTTGTAGTAATCTCTCATGATCATTTGTATTTCTGCAGTGTCAGTTGTTACTTCTCCTTTTTCATTTCTAATTCTATTGATTTAAGTCTTCTCCCTTTTTTTCTTGATGAGTCTGGCTAATGGTTTATCAATTTTGTTTATCTTCTCAAAGAACCAGCTTTTAGTTTTATTGATCTTTGCTATTGTTTCCTTCATTGTTTTCATTAATTTCTGATCTGATTTTTATGATTTCTTTCCTTCTGCTAACTTTGGTTTTTTTTTGTTCTTCCTTCTCTACTTGCTTTAGGTGCAAGGTTAGGTTGTTTATTCGAGATGTTTCCTGTTTCTTAAGGTAGGATTGTATTGCTATAAACTTCCCTCTTAGAACTGCTTTTGCTGCATCCCATAGGTTTTGGGTTGTTGCGTCTCCATTGTCATTTGTTTCTAGGAATTTTTTTTATTTCCTCTTTGATTTCTTCAGTGATCACTTCATTATTAAGTAGTGTATTGTTTAGCCTACATGTGTTTGTATTTTTTACAGATCTTTTCCTGTAATTGCTATCTAGTCTCATAGCATTGTGGTCAGAAAAGATACTTGACACGATTTCAATTTTCTTAAATTTACCAAGGCTTGACTTGTGACCCAAGATATGATCTATCCTGGAGAACGTTCCATGAGCACTCAAGAAAAATGTGTATTCTGCTGTTTTTGGATGGAATGTCCTATAAATATCAATTAAGTCCATCTTGTTTAATATATCATTTAAAGCTTGTGTTTCCTTATTTATTTTCATTTTGGATGATCTGTCCATTAGTGAAAGTGGGGTGTTAAAGTCCCCTACTATGAATGTGTTACTGTCAATTTCCCCTTTTACGGCTGTTAGTATTTGCCTTATGTATTGAGGTGCTCCTATGTCAGGTGCATAAATATTTACAATTGTTATATCTTCTTCTTGGATCAATCCCTTGATCATTATCATCTCAATAGATGCAGAGAAAGCTTTTGACAAAATTCAACACCCATTTATGATTAAACACCCTGCAGAAAGTAGTCATAGAGGGAACTTTCCTCAACATAATAAAGGCCATATATGACAAACCCACAGCCAACATCATCCTCAATGGTGAAAAACTGAAAGCATTTCCACTAAGATCAGGAACAAGACAAGGTTGCCCACTCTCACCACTCTTATTCAACGTACTTTTGGAAGTTTTACCCACAGCAATCAGAGAAGAAAAGGAATCCAAATCAGAAAGGAAGAAGTAAAGCTGTCACTGTTTGCAGATGACATGATACTATACATAGAGAATCTAAACATGCTACCAGAAAACTACTAGAGCTAATCAATGAATTTGGTAAAGTAGCAGGATACAAAATTAATGCACAGAAATCTCTGGCATTCTTATACACTAATGATGAAAAATCTGAAAGTGAAATCAATAAAACACTCCCATTTACCATTGCAACAAAAAGAATAAAATATCTAGGAATAAACCTACCTAAGGAGACAAAAGACCTGTATGCAGAAAATTATAAGACACTGATGAAAGAAATTAAAAATGATACAAATAGATGGAGAGATATACCATGTTCTTGGATTGGAAGAATTAACATTGTGAAAATGACTCTACTACCCAAAGCAATCTACAGATTCAATGCAATCCCTATCAAACTACCACTGGCATTTTTCACAGAACTAGAACAATAAATTTCACAATTTGTATGGAAACGCAAAAGACCCTGAATAGCCAAAGCAATCTTGAGAACGAAAAACGGAGCTGGAGGAATCAGGCTCCCTGTCTTCAGACTATACTACAAAGCTACCTTAATCAAGACAGTATGGTACTGGCACAAAAACAGAAAGATAGATCAATGGAACAGGATCGAAAGCCCAGAGATAAACCCACGCACATATGGTCACCTTATCTTTGATAAAGGAGGCAGGAATGTACAGTGGAGAAAGGACAGCCTCTTCAATAACTGGTGCTGAGCAAACTGGACAGGTACTTGTAAAAGTATGAGATTAGAACACTCCCTAACACCATACACAAAAGTAAGCTCAAAATGGATTAAAGACCTAAATGTAAGGCCAGAAACTCTCAAACTCTTAGAGGAAAACATAGGCAGGACACTCTATGACATAAATCACAGCAAGATCCTTTTTGACCCACCTCCTAGAGAAATCGAAATAAAACAAAAATAAACAAATGGGACCTAATGAAACTTAAAAGCTTTTGCACAGCAAAGGAAACCATAAACAAGACCAAAAGACAACCCTCAGAATGGGAGAAACTATTTGCAAATGAAGCAACTGACAAAGGATTAATCTCCAAAATTTATAAGATGCTCATGCAGCTCAATAACAAAAAAACACACAACCCAATCCAAAAATGGGCAGAAGACCTAAATAGACATTTCTCCAAAGTAGATATACAGATTGCCAACAAACACATGAAAGAATGCTCAACATCACTAATCATTAGAGAAATGCAAATCAAAACTACAATGAGATATCATCTCACACCAGTCAGAATGGCCATCATCAATAAATCTAGAAACAATAAATGCTGGAGAGGGTGTGGAGAAAAGGGAACACTCTTGTACTGTTGGTGGGAATGTAAATTGGTTATACAACTCTACACATTTACTAAAAATCCTTAAATTGAATGTATTAAACAGGTGAGTTTTATAGTATATAAATTATACCCCAATACATTTATTTAAATGCAGATTCCTGGGCATCACCTAAGACCTTCTGAACAAGAATCTGTTGGCGTGGAACCCAGCTATGTCTATTTTAACAACTTCCCTTGGTGATTTTGATGCCTGCTGAAGTTAGAGGTGCACCTGGTAACATAGGTGAATCATAAAATATTAGAGTTGAGTGGGAAAAGCAGCAGTGCGATTTAGAACAACACTTATGTAAATTACAAATCCGCACAGATTCTGCATGAACACATACAAACAAAAAAATATGCATTGGTTCTCTTGGAATTGTTGGCTGCAGTAAAGATAGGAGACAGAGAGAGGGAGATTGAGAGAGAGAGGCCAGGGAGCATGCCTTAGGGGAGAGGCTTTTGAACAGTTATCAGAATGTCAAGATTCTACCTTTAAACACATCAAGGAGAGAAAGAATCCCTTTAGTCACTTTCCCAGTGTGCCCATTCTAGTTTTCAAGTTTGTTGGTCTCACTGTAACAGTCTGCTCTTTCAACGCCGCACAAGCCTGGCACTTCCTGATCTATCATGAGAACTTCCAAGTTTCAGCAACAAAACCACAGGGCAGAGAGTGTTTATGGCTGCCTACTAGAGTGACTCCCCAGGGAGAAATGAAGCACTCAGATCTCAGGTTCAATTGAGTCAATTCTCCACTGATTGCTTTTATGCCTCAAAAATTAAAAAAACACCCCACATTTAAATACTTCCAATTCTGAACTGTTTGCAGAAAAAAATCAGGACAATTAGTAACAGGAAGCATGTATAAAGAACATGTAATTAAATCTATTGGGTTATCATTTATGTCTAATCTTTCTGAGCATAAATCATTAATACAGACTGCAAGAAGTTAACCCTCTTCACCAGAGGTTGAGGACTTCATCAGGGATTTTCAAAGTGTGGTTCCCTGACCAGTTGCATCAGCATGACCTGGGAACTTGTTAGACATACAAATTCTTGGGCTCCATCCCAGAACTAGTGAATATAACCTCTGGGGGTGGGACCAGCTATTTTGGTTTTAACATGCCATCTGTGTACCTCGGGGGCACTGAACTACTGAACGTCTGCTCTACATTTAAGAAGGGAATCAGCTCAGCCACGCTACTGCCAGAAGAGATGAGCCAAGAAAGGGACGAAAACCTTTGACAGCGAGTCCCAGGAGTAAAATCCATGGGCTTTTTATAAAGACTGTACTCATGCCTCCCCTGCCAGGAGCATCCGCAGTTCTCCATGTTACACGAAAATCTTCTCCAAAACTCCATGTCACAATACATTCCTGTCCCCTAATATCAAAGAATAACAACTAATTGGAAAGGGACAAGGACCTCTTTCAGCTTGCTAAATTTTCTAAAGATAGTTTTGCATATTTGTTCTATGTAAAGTTGTATAGAAGGACATTTGTAACTTCAAGGTGTTAAGAGCTAAGTAAAGCAGTCCATCTGAGGACTTTACTCATTCTCTCTCTCTCTCTCTCTCTCACTCATATACATTATTAGTAAATGGTAGTCTTTAAAACTTAGAGTCTGTTGTCTTTACTCCATGGTATTTTACACCAGGTCACAAGTTCAGTTACTTATATGGACAAGATGGGTAACATAAATGAGTAATATGGGTCTGACATCAGAAAACCTGCCACCCAGCCTCTGTGTCAGAGCACAAAAGGAAGCTCTGGGGACTGTGGCAAACTGGAGAACACACTGGGTCGGGGGGTCAGCTGCTACCCAGATCTAGCTGATTTAGATAGATGTGGACAATTTTCATGTGACATTCTTGAATTTTTAAATGTTGGCCTCAATTACAACCAGCACATGATGAAAGCCAAACAAATTATATCAGCTCAGGGACTAACCAGTTTGGATTTCTGCTTTACCTCGCACCACCCAACCTTTACCAAGAAGGCTTGGGTGTCCACATGCTGTCTTCCTGCTCTCCAAGCCAGTGCAGGGGTCTTCAGGTAAGTTATGTAATCTACATGTGAAAACCACCCCACTGTCAATGGCCCAAAAAGAGGTTTGGATTTAGAAAACCCAGATTATTTTGTGTCTTATTATGGATTCAAGAATTGTGGCCGAATTCCAGCTCTTAATGATTGATGCTTAGGGCAAAACAATTTTGTTATCTATTCTATTATTACTTATTATAGTGCTCATTGTAAGTACAAATAAGTACTTATTAAGTATTACTTATAACATTGTAATAATTCTCTGAGAGAGAAAGAGGGAGAGTGTGTGTTTGTTTAGAGTCCTCCACTATCCTCCCAACAAAGTTACCAGTTTGGGGTTAAAAATAGGGTTGTATAGTTTTGTGTTTTATTTGGCATATCTCTGATTACTATAGTGGATTTTTTTCATAGGCGTTTTGATGATATACAACTCCTTTTGGGTGACTGGCCTATTTCTATCATTTACCTGCTTTTTCACTGGACACTTTTTTTTGCAGGAGCTCTTTATATGTCCTGCTTATAATCCCTTTGTATCCTATATATATAAAACATTTTTTCTCAGTTGATATTTTGCGCACACTATTATTTTTGTTGAGGTATTTATTTATATACCAAAAAGTGGACAAGTCCTAAGAAGAGTTTTGACAAATGTGTGCAGTCATGTGACCACCACCCTGATCAAGATAGAGGACATTTACAGCACACCAGAAGTTTCCCTTGTGCCCTTTCCTAAACAATACTGCCCCCAAGATGGCTCTCATGTCTATCACCCTAAACTGAATTTAACATGTTCTTGAGTTTCATAGAAATGGAATCAGTGTATACTCTTCTGTGTGACTTCTTTCACTTAATATAATGTAACTGACATTCATCAATGTTTTGGGGTATATTGGCAGTTTGTTCTTAGAAAAAGGACTGTCTTGTATTCCATCTTATGAATAGACTACAATTTCATTATCTATTCTATTGTTCATGGATATTTGGGTTGTTTCCAGTTTGGGGCTCTTATGAATAAAATGGCTATGAACATTTGCTACAAGTCTTTGGGTAAACATATGTGCTCATTTATCTTGGATAAATACTGAAGACTGGAAACGCTGGGCCACAGGATAGGCACATGGGAATGAAAGTTTTCTTATTACAATGTCACTTAATTGTTTGAAGGTCTTCTGTATTACATGTAAAAATTTTCACAGTGTTCAACTAGTGGTTACTGGGGGGAACAGGGGGAAGGGCAATATAGGGGTGGGGGAGTGGGAGGAACAAACGACTAGGTGTAAGATAGCCTCAAGGATGTATTGTACAACACAGGGAATATGGCCAATATTTTGTAATAACTATAAATGGAAAGTAACCTTTAAAATTGTGTAAAAAATTTAAAAAATACTAGAAAAAAAGTTTCACAGTGTTCTACCATCGACATTCCTTTTAATGATCAATCAGCTGATAAATTGACTAGTCCTTCAATTTTGTTGAAAGTAAATAATTTAAACCGTCTGACTTGCAAAGGAATTTCTTTCCCAATTATTGGAAATCCCAATGGTTAAAGCTAGAACAATTTGAGGAACAAAAGAAACAACAGTACAGTATTATAGCCCATCGAATACAAGAAATATCCATGAGTCCATATTGATATAATACAGAATTGAATAAATAAATAAATAAGGTGAAGAAGGCATAGCTATCCCTTACAAAAGAATTCCACGTAATAAATGTAGAAGGAATATGGGAAATACAAAATCACCATTAGAACACCAAACTAATAACTGTAGCAGACAACATCCACCAATGGATGCTAAAAATAGTAGGTAAAAGTTTAAGGAGGCCCTGGACATTTGCACAGTCTCAAAATATCGCTCCCAAGATATGCATTAATTACAAAGGGGACATCTAAAATTATTTCAAAGAAGTTAAAAATAAATTTAAAAATTGGAAATTGTACATTTTAAGATTTGTCTTGTGGGCTACAGACATATAAACACATACACACATTATTTTGTATGCTGTATTTCAGTTTTCTAATCTAAATCTCCTAGAAGTGCCTTTAAAATTAATGGTAGACAGAGAGAAAGATACTTGATAATTTTATATATATATTAGTAATTTAATTTTATTATTGAAAATTATTGCTTATAATTATTCACTTGACAGCATTAGAAAAACATATAAGCTGAGGAGAAAGATTTTTTTCCCTACTTAAATGAAACTGGTTTCCTAAAGTCTTGGGCATCACATTCTAGAAAGCATTTTAGAAACACTTTGTCCTACACTTGTACAGAGGTGGACATTCTGCTTTTATAAGGGCAATTTTAATCTATATGTAGAAATTAGCAGCACATGGAAGAGAAGCTATAGGACCATAAAGAAGTGAGAGGTCCACAACCTAATCAAACTTACAAGCTTTTGTACAGCAAACAAAACCATAAGCAAAATGAAGAGAAAATCTACGGACTGGGAGGACATATTTGCAAATGATGCAACTGACAAGGGCTTAATTTCCAAAATATACAAACAGCTCATACAACTCAACAACAAAAAAACAAACAACCCAATAGAAAAATGGGCAGAAGACCTAAATAGACATTTCTCCAAAGAAGACATACAGATGGCCAACAGGCACGTGACTACAATGAGGTACCATCTCACACCAGTCAGAATGGCCATCATTAAAAAATCTACAAACAGTAAATGCTGGAGAAAGTATGGAGAAAAGGGAACCCTCCTACATTGTTGGTGGGAATGTAAATTGGTGTAGGCACTATGGAAAACAGTATGGAGGTTCCCCAAAAAACTAAAACTAGAGTTGCCATATGATCCAGCAATCCCATTCCTGGATATATATCTGGACAAAACTATAATTCGAAAAGATACATGCACCCCTATGTTCATAGCACCACTATTTACAATAGCCAAGATATGGAAACAATCTAAATGCCCATCGACAGATGAATGGATGAAGATGTGGTACATATATACAGTGTAATACTACTCAGCCATAAAAAAAGAATGAAATAATGCCATTTGCAGCAAAATGGATACACCTAGAGATTATTTTACTAAGTGAAGTAAGTCAGAAAGAGAAAGACAAATACCATATGATATCACTTATATGTGGAATCTAAAATATGACACAAATGAACTTACCTATGAAACAGAAACAGACTCACAGACAGAAAACAGGCTTGTGATTGCCAAGGGGGAGGGGGAGGAGGGGGAGGGATGGATTGGGGCTTTGGGATTAGCAGGTACAAACTATTATATATAGAATGGATAAACAACAAAGTCTTACTGTATAGCACAGAGAATTATATTCAATATCCTGTAATAAACCATAATGGAAAAGAATACGAAAAACAATATATATATATGTGTATGTATGTATAACTGAATCACTTTGCTGTGTAGCAGAAATTAACACAACATTGTAAGTCAACTGTACTTCAGTAAAATAAATTTAAAAAAAAAGAAATGAGAGGTCGGCAAAAGTTATTTCTTACCAGTGCTCTCCTTGCTTTTCTCTCATAGGACTCTTAGGAATGTTGCTGTTGTTTTTAAGCAATAGTCAGAAGATGAGTTATATCATAGTAAGTCTCAGGATATACATTCTGCCTTTCTTTCTTTCTTTTTTTTTTTTCATCTTTATCGGAGTATAATTGCTTTACAATATTATGTTAGTTTCTACTGTACAACAAAGTGAATCATCTGTATGCATACATATATCCCCATATCCCCTCATTCTTGAGCCTCCCTCCCACCCTCCCTATCCCACCCCTCTAGGTTGTCACAAAGCATTGAGCTAATCTCCCTGTACTATGCAGCAGCTTCCCACTAGCCATCACTTTTACATTTGGTAGTGTATATATGTCAATGCTACTCTCTCACTTCGTCTCAGCTTCCCATTCCCCCCTGCTGTGTCCTCAAGTCCATTCTCTATGTCTGCGTCTTTATTCCTGCCCTGCCACTAGGTTCACCAGTACTGTTTTTTTTTTAGGTTCCATATATATGCGTTAGCATATGGTATTTGTTTTTCTCTTTCTGAATTACTTCACTCCGTATGACAGACTCTAGGTTCATCTACCTCATTACAAATAACTCAATTTCGTTCCTTTTTATGGCTGAGTAATATTCCATTGTACAGATGTGTTCTGCCTTTCTTTTGTGTAGCAGGAGAACAACTCTGAAAGGACAGGTGGGAAAGAAAAGCTTGGTAGGACACCTTAACTACAGGCACATTCTCAGGCAGATCAGTTTTAGGAATTATACATATAGAAGTTGAAATGATGCTGAAAATTGATTCTCTTAATACTTTTTTTGCCTGCTTATCCCTTGGGAAGTCATCGTGTTCCTCCAGAGAAAGGAATACTTCTGATTTATGGTGATTCCAGCATTTCAGAAAGACATGACAATTTTTGCTTCAATGCTTCAATAGCTTCAAATTGAAAATTAATTATAATGGTTATAATTGGTACAAATATTACTACTATTATATAAGTCATAGTAATAGCTTATATTACATAGCATTTTGGGGTTTTCAAGTTCTCTCATATATATTACCATTTCATGTCATTCTCTTTGGCCTTAGTTAACCTGTAAGCAGAGACTGAGGGAAAGGCTTGAGTGCAGGTGGTATATTAGAGAAGCAATTCGAAGGAGAGAGATGGGGAAGTGAAACAGGAAAGGAGAGAAAGACAATACGTTCTTGAGTTTGGTATCTCCATGGATAGTTGGGAAGCTGAGCAAACTAAAAGAGTGTGCCTTAGAACTACCAGCCCAGGGGAAAATGAGGAAAGCATTCATCCATAAACTCTGGCTCCCATTGGTCAAGGGTAGTCCCAAGAACATTCATTTCCACAGAGTAGGGAGCAATAGACAGGAGCAGTGGGTCTAATGTGAAGCAGTGTCAGATTGGAAGTCTTTGAGGAAATAAACAATGCAGGAGTGGCTGGGGTAGGAGGTAAGGTCAAGATGGTTTGAAACTACATGAGAACTGTCCTATACATGTCCTTATAGAAACACTATAAGATAGGGCAGGCATTATTAATCTCACTTTAAAAGTATCAACAACCTACTGTGCTAGTAGTTTTTCATTCACTAGTAAATGAATTGGACACTCTGTGACTCAGTTTCCATAGCTGGAAAAAAGCAAGGACTAAAACCTCTTACCCCTTCCATTATGGAAATAACTGGGAACAGCTGCAAAATGCTATGAGCTCCCAGAACACAGCTATGTAAATAAATTATTGTTATTGTGCTTTATAGTCAATTTGAAAACAAGATGAGTCTTTTGTCATTTTAAAATATTGAATTCTACATCCAGCAAAATTGAAAAATACAGAGGGGCCAATTTTAGCTCTCATTCTTTATGCATATCTCCCACTGACTTTAAAGGGAGTTTGGCTCCCTCTGTCTATACATAATTATACAAAGTAATCATAAAATTCCACATTTTAGTTCTTGTATAATGAGCCTCAAAAGTCAATAATGAACTACAAATATTCATAGAAAATATTCCTTTCTAATTTTAGGATTGATAATTCACTGCTGCTTCTATTTTGTGCATCAAGAACAACTAGTGGTATGATTACTTCTCAGAATTTATGCCCTCATTCAGGAGCTAAGTGACTCCTTTTTTATTGTATTGTATTCTTTGAAGGAAGCCATATTGAAGCCTTTCCTGGCTCCCTGGCCATCTGTGACTCCATGCTACATCAATACACCTCCACCTCAAAGTACAAGGAGGAGTTAGTCTATAGTGATCCACATGGATACAGGTGGCATGGAATTGTCCGGCTAGTAAACAACTGATGGCCCATGGTCTGGGCCCTGGGACATATAATTAGCTTGAATGATTGTATTTTTTTCCTGATTAACTGGCTGGGTTTTGGTATGGTCATGGACCTATGACCATAGCCCTCGGATTGTAACCCATGCAATCATGCCCAGGTAATCACAGTCACCTTCCTGCGATCCCAGGCCAAGGCAATAACATAGACAGAGAGAATCCTAGGACTGTATAATCTTGTGAGAGCTCATTTCTTCTTTTTCTTCTTCTTTCTCTTCTTCTTGTTCATTGCTGGTTTGTATTATGTGCTAGGTTCTGTTCTACCTTTTTAACTCATTAGTCCTTACAATAACCTATGCAATAGTTGTATTATCATATCCATTTTACAGATGAGAAAACTTATGCTTAGATAGGTTAAATAAATTGCCCAAAATCACCCAGCTTGTCAGTGGCTGAGAGGGTATTTAAACCAAGATCTGTCTGATGTCAAAGCATTTATTTCTTCTAAGTAACATTCTGTCTGTGTTGAAAGAAAGTTCTGTGTCCTCTGGACACAAGTTATCAGGGCAGCTTTACACTATACTTGAATTTGTTATTTCAGTATTTTCTTATTGACCTAGTATAGATACAATTATTGTTCTGACCTCCACATCATTCACCCTGGCCATGATAATTTCTGGCTCTGACCCTATCCTGAAAGATTGTGCCTAACCCCAATAGTCCTTGGCAGGAAGATCTAGAGCCCAGAACATTCAAAGTTTTAGTCTCTTCAGACCTTCATGATGCTTATATCCCAAAACACTTCTCTACCCATTCATTTATTCAAAACATTTTTTACTGAGCTAGGCACTACATGGCCATTACCACTACATTAATGAAGCTTGCAGCCTAATGGGAGAGACAGAAACACACACAAACAACACACACATGCACATACACTCACACATGTGATAAGTATGCTGAAGGAAACAAATAGGGGGCTATGCCAGAGAAAAATGGAGGTGGGTCTATTTTAGATTGTCAGGGAAGGTCACTCTGAGGTGGTCAGCTGGAAAGATAGAAAGGGGCAAGCCATGTTAAGAGACAGAGAAAGAGCACAGCAGACACAGAGAAGAGAAATGGCAAAGGGCAAGAGGAAAGGGTTTGGCTAGTTCAACTAATAGAAAGGAGACCAGTGTGGAGTGAAGTGGGAGGGGGATTGAGATGGAGGAGTAGAAGGATATGGAGCTCATCTCCTCCCACAAACACATCAAAAATACATCTACATGTGGAACAATTCTCACAGAAAACCAACTGGGAGAAGATCTCCTATACAACCAATCTACAAGAAAGATCTCCACATAACCAGGTAGGACAGGAAAAAAACTCATCAGGATGGGACCAGCGCCCCTGGAAAGTATCTGTAAAGAGCAGAAAGTCCACACAGGCATACCCTCACCCTGGGGAGCTCCCTTGCCTCCTAGGAAATCCACTGGGACAGACAGAGGGGCTGGAGAAGCCTAGACTCTACTTGAGAGGAGTGTGCACATGCTGGCTTGCTAACAATCAGGGCAGAGAGAGACCAGCACTGGCTACCACCTCCCCACACTTCCCAGTCCGAAGTGCACACTGGGTGGGGCTACAAATATGCAGAGCTGCTAAGCACTGAATATTGGACAGACAGGCCCTGGGAGAGGACTCATCTAGCTACATGGAGACAGCATGGAGGACCTGGAGTTTGGGCCAGCCAGAACCACGGAGCCCTTTTGTCAGTGTGTGCGCAGTGGGGGTGGGTCCGGCTGTGGAGTCCACTATCAACCAGCTCACAGCAGAGACAGGTCCAGCGGCAGTGGACTTTGGTGTGCACACAAGTGGGATCACAGAAACACACGTTTTAGGCAGACAGCCCTTGGGAAAGAATACACAGTGGTTCATTTCCTGGCAGCAGCACTCTGGCTCTGCTCACACCACATGGCAGCTTGGAACTGGATCTGGGGTGGACAGATTCTATGAGAGGTCTGCCCCAGAGACAGCCCAGATCCCAGGAAGCAGCATAAGCTCCTGCAGCCAGCACCCTGGCACCCAACACCAGCCCATTCCACACCATAGCCTAGCACTAAGTCTGGGATGAACATAATGGAGAAAGGGATACAACTTTGGGCTGCTTCTGGGCAGAACTGCGGACGCCTGTACAGGCAGTGAATAGGTTGGCTGTGCCCACACGGGACTCACTTGCTTCAGCAGTCACCTCCATTGGGGCAGGGCATGCACAAAAGGGCAATTGAGACTGATCAAAAGCAACCCTCAGGGCTTCTCATCCAATAACTGGGGAGGAGACCCTCTCCCTGACAGGGCTATGACAGCCATGGAGCAAAGAGGAGGCCCCGGCCAACATCCAGTGTAGGCTCTGGACACCACAACACCAATCACACTCCCTATCAAGGGGATAACAGCCAGCACACTCTGAGGAAAGACATGGCTGGCATCCATACAAAAACCAGCCCTTGCACCAAAAATATTGGACTCACACACTCTACACAGGGACATTCCCACATAAAAATACCCCTTCAGGACCACAGTATATAACCGTTTCTCCTAAAGTCATAGAGATAGAGAGAGTTAAGTAATAAGAAAAAGCAGAGGAACTACTCCTAATTTAAAAAAACATGAGAAATTCCATGAAAGAACAAATAATGAAACAGACCTCACCAGTCTACTAGACCCCAAGTTCAAAACGGAGGTAATAAAAATGTGAAAGGAATTAAGAAGGATTCTCAATAGAAATGCAGATCCCTGTAACAAGGAACTAGAAACTATAAAGAACAACAAGTCAAAACTAGACAACTCAATAGCTGAAATAAAAACCAATCTAGAAGCAATGAATAGCAGACTAGATAACACAAAAGAACGAATAAGTGACCTGGAAGATAGAATAATGGAAATCACCCAATCAAAACAGCAGACAGAAAAACAAATGGAAAAAAAAAGAAAGCAACATACAAAATTTATGGGATAATATAAGGTGTGCCAACCTACACATAATAGGGGTTCCAGAAAGAAAAGAGAGAAAAGGGTATTAAAAATGTATTTGAAGAAATTATGGCTGAATATTTCACAAAACTAAGGAAGGAAACAAATATCCAGATACAGGAAGCACAGAGGGTCCCAAACAAGATGAACCCAAACAGACCCACACCAAGACATATCATAATTAAAATGGCAAAAGTTAAACAGAGGATTCTAAAGACAGCAAGAGAAAAGCAGAGTCAGTTACAAGGGAAATCCCCTAAGGCTATCAGCTGATTCCTCTACAGAAACTTTGCAGGCCAAAAGGGAGTGGCAAAATACATTCAAAGTCCTGAAAGGGAAAAACGTGCAACCTAGGATATTCTACCCAGCAAGATCATCATTTAGAATACAAGGAGAAATAAAGAATTTCTCAGACAAGAAAAAACTAAAAGAATTCAGCAATACTAACCCTACCCTAAAAGAAATATTAAAGGGTCTTCTATAAATAGAAAAGAAGCGACAACCTATAGAAAAGAGAAAATCACAATAGAAAAGGCAAATGTATAAAAGGACTGAAAATCACTTAAATAAGTGCATAGAGTACATAGAGTAAAAAAAAATTGTAAAAGCTATTATAACTACAATAAACAGTAAAAGCATAAAGATGTAAAATAGGACATCAAAATCATGAAATATGGGAGAGGGGAGTATAAAAATCTTTTTAATGTGTTTGAATTGAAATGAATACCAATTTAAAGGAAGTAGATATAGTCATGGGTCAACATACTTGAACCCCATGGTAACCAAAAATCAAAAACACACAATAGATTCACAAAAACCAAAAATAAAGGAACTCAATTTACTACAAAAGACTAAATGCTCTGGTCAAAATACATAGGCAGACTGGATTTTTAAAAAACCACGAACCTGCAGTATGCTGCCTACAAGAGATTCACTTCAGGATCAAAGACCCACACAGACTGAAAGTTAGGGTTTGGAAGAAGATATTTTATGCAAATGAAATGGCAAGTAAGCAGGGGTAGAAATAGTCATATCAGACAAAATAGACTTTAAAACAAAGTCTGTAAATACAGGCAAATAAGGGTATTATATAATGATAAAGGGATCAATACAAGAAGAGGATACTACACTTGTTAACATATGCACCCAACATAGGAGCACCTAAACATATAAAACAAATACTAATGGACATAAAGGGAGAAACTTACAGAAATACAAAAATAGTAGGAGGCTTTAACACCCCACTGACATCAATGGACAAATCTTCCAAACAGAAAATCAAGAAGGCAATGGAGGTCCTAAATGACATAATAGATCAGTGGGATTTAACTGACATCTACAGGACACTGCATCCAAAAAAATTTTAAAAAGTACACACTGGGTCACAAAACAAGCCTCAACAAATTTAAGAGGATAGAAGTTATTTCAAGTACCTATTCTGACCACAATGGTATGAAACTAGAAATCAAACACAGAAATAAAAATGGGAAAAGAACAAATGGAGACTGAAAAACATCCTATTTAAAAAACCAATAGGAAAATGATGAAATTGAAGAAGAAATCAGAAAATACCTCAAGCCAAATGACAATGAAAACACAACCTTACAAAATCTATTGGATGCATCAAAACTAGTTCTAAGAGGGAAGTTCACAGCAATACAGACCTTCCACAAAAAAACCCAAAAAACAAAAAAAACAAACAAAAGAAACCTGAAATAAACAATCTAACCTACCACCTAAAGGAGTTTGGAAAAAACAAAACCCAAACTCAGCAGAAGGAAGGAAATAATAAAGATCATAGAGGACATAAATAAAATGGAAATTTAAAAAAAACAATAGAAAAGATCAATGAAACCAAGATCTGTTTTTCTGAAAAAATAAACAAAATTGAAAAACCTCTAGCCAGGTTCATGAAGAAGAAAAGAGAGAGGACCAAAATAAACAAAATAAGAAATGAAAGAGGAGAAATAACAACTGTTACCACAGAAATACAAAAATTCATAAAAGAATACTGTGAACAGTTATATGCCAATTGGACAACTCAGAAGAAATGGACAAGTTTCTAGAAACATACAGCCTGCCAAAATTGAGCTGAAAAGAAACAGATAATTTGAACAGACAGATCACCAAAAGTGAAATAGAATCTGTTAAAAAAAAAAAAAACCTCCCTGCAAACAAAAGTCCAGGACTAGAGAGATGTACTGGAGAATTCTATCCAACATACAAAGAAGAACTTATACCTATCCTTCTCAAAATATTCCAAAAGATTGAAGATGAGGAAACACTGCCAAGTTCATTCTATAAAGCCACCATCACCTTGATACCTAAACCAAATACACTCAAAAAAAGCAAATTACAGGACAATTATCTTTGATGAATATAGATGCAAAAACCCTCAACCAAATATTAGCAAACCAAATCCAACAATATATAAGAAGGATCATACACCATGGTCAAGTTGGATCAATTCCAGGGTCACAAGGATAGTTCAACATACAGAAATCAATTAATGTGATACATCACATGAACAAAAGGAAAGACAAAAAAAAAAAAAAAGAAACATGGTCATCTCAAAAGATGCAGAAGAAGCATTTGACAAAATTAAATATTCATTCATGATAAAGACTTTCACCGAAGTGGGTATAGAAGGAACATATCTCAACATAATAAAAGACATTTACAACAAACCCATAGCCCACATAATATTTGACAGTGAAAAGCTGAAAGCCTTCTCGCTGAATTCAGGAACAAGACAAGGATGCCCGCTCTCACCATTTCTTTTCAACATAGTATTGGAAGTCCTAGCCACAGCAATCAGAGTAGAAACAGAAAGGTATCCAAACTGGAAAGGGAGACGTTAAACTGTCACTATTTGCAGATGACTCTAGAGAACACTAAAGTCTCCACACAAAATTATTAGAACTAATAAATTAATTTAGCGATGTAGCAGGATACAAAATTAATATATAGAAATCTGTTGCATTTCTTTACACTAACAATGCAATATCAGAAAGTTAAAAAAAGTGCCATTTTAAATTGAGTCAAAAACAAAATAAAACAAAACACCCTAGGAATAAACTTAACCAAGGAAGTGAAAGACCTATATGCTGAAACCTATAAAACGTTGATAAAGAAAACTAAAGATGATTCAAAGAAATGGAAAGACATCTCACGCTCTTGGACTGGAAGAATTAATACTGTTAAAATGGCCATGCTACCCAAAGGAATCTACAGAGTTAATGCCATCCCTATCAAAATACCCATGATATTTTAATCAGAACTAGAACAAATAATCCTAAAATGTATACGGAAACAAAAGAAACCCCAGAATTTTCAAAACAATCCTGAGGAAGAAGAACAAAGTTGGAGGCATAACTCTTCCAGACTGCAGGCTATACTACAAAGCTACAGTAATCAGAACAGCATGGTATTGGCACAAAAATAGACATATAGATCAATGGAACAGAATAGAGAGCCCAGAAATAAACTCACACACCTAAGGTCAAATAATCTATGGCAAAGGAGGCAAGGATATAAAATGGAGAAAAGACAGTCTCTTCAACAAGTAGTGTAGGGAAAGCTGCACAGCTACATGTAAATCAATGAAATTAGAACACTCCCTCACACCAAATACAAAAATAAACTCAAAATGGGTTTAAGACCTAAATATGGGCTTCCCTGGTGGCACAGTGGTTAAGAGTCCTCCTGCCAATGCAGGGGACGTGGGTTCAAGCTCTGGTCCGGGAGGATCCTGCATGCCACAGAGCAACTAAGCCTGTGTACCACAACTACTGAGGCTGCGTTCTAGAGCCCGTGAGCCACAACTACTGAGCCCGCGAACCACAACTACTGAAGCCCATGGCCCTAGAGCCTGTGCTCTGCAACAAGAGAAGCCACTGCAATGAGAAGCCCGTGCACCACAACGAAGCGTACCCCCCACTCGCCACAACTAGAGAAAAGTCCTTGAGCAGCAATGAAGACACAACACAGCCAAATAAATAAATAAAAAGAAAAAAAAGACCTAAATATAAGACATAACACTATAAAACCCCTATAAGAAATAAATAAATAAATAAATAAAATAAAAAATAAAACCCCTAGAAGAGAACATAGGCAAAACATTCTTGTATGTAAATCATAGCAGTATTTTCTTACATCAGTCTCCCAAAGCAAAAGAAATTAAAGCAAAAATTAAAAAATGGGATCTAATCAAACTTATAAGCTTTTGTACAGCAAAGGAAACCATCAACAAAACAAAAAGACAACCTACAGAATGGGAGAAAATATTTGCAAACAATGTAACTGACAAGGGTTTAATATCCAAAATATACAAACAGCTCATACAACTCAATATCAAAAAAACAAACGACCCAATCAAAATATGTGCAGAAGACTGAAATAGACATTTCTCCGAAGAAGACATACAGGTGGCCAAAAGGCACATGAAAAGATGTTCAACTTTGCTAATTATCAGAGAAATGCAAATCAAAATCACAATGAAGTATCACTTCACACTGGTCAGAATGGCCATCATCAAAATGTCTACAGATAATAAATGCTGGAGAGGTTGTGGAAAAAGTGAAACATCCTACACTGTTGGTAGGAATGTAAATTGGTATAGTCACTAGGGAAAAAAAATCTAGAGGTTCCTTAAAAAAAACTAAAAATTGAGTTATCATAAGATTCAGCAATCTCACTCCTGAGCATATATCCAGAAAAGATGAAAAATCTAATTTGGTAAGATACACACACACCAATTCTCATAGCAGCACTATTTACAATAGCCAAGACATGGAAACAACCCCAGTGCCCAACAACAGATGATTGGCTTATGAAGATATGGTGTGTATATATATATATATATATATATATATATACACACAATGGAATATTACTCAGCCATAAAAATAATGAAATATTGCCATTTTCAGCAACATGGATGAACCTAGAGATGATCATACTCAGTGAAGTAAGTCAGACAGAAAAAGACATATATTATATGATATCAGTTACGTGTGGAATATAAAAAATAATACAAATGAATCTACATACAAAGCAGAAACAGACTCTGGACATAGAAGGGTAAAGGAACCAGGGGGAAGGGATAAATTAGGGATATGAGAGTAACAGATACAAACTACTACACATAAAATAGATAAGCATCAAGGAATTACTGTACAGCACAGCGAATTATACCCAATATCTTGTAATAACCTATAATGGAAAATAATCTGAAATATACATATATATATGTATATATGTATTTGTGTATTATGAATGGAATCATTCTGCTGTATACCTGAAACTAACACAATACTGTAAATCAACTATACCTCAATTAAAAAAAAGAAAGGCTACCAGTCTACTTTGAGCTTATTAATCAAGAGAGCAAGAGAGACTGTTAGATCAGGCTATAGAAAGACACGGGGGCCAGATCTTGACCAGACTCTGTTGGAGGCCTTGAAAAAGTATTTTTGTTTACTTCTTATATTCATGGGAAGTCATTAGTTTTTAAGTGCCAGAGTGATATGATGTAATTCTTAGTATGTAAGATCATTTTGACTTTTGTGTGGAAAATGAATTATATGAAGGAAAAAGTGGAGGCAGGGTGACCAATTAGTAGTTGCTTGCAGGTCTTCAGGTGAGAGTTGACGACAGCTTTGATTGGGGTGATAATCATGGAGGTGGTGAGAAATGGACAGATCCAACATGTATCTTGATGGTGGAATTTACAAGATTTGCTGACAGAATGGAAGCTGAAGAAGAGAGCAAATCAACAATGACCCTCAGGTCTTGATCTGAACAACTGGAGGAATTGTGACACCATTTATCAAGATGGGGTATGCTGTGGGAGGAACAGATTTGGGGGAAAAATATCAAGAGTTCTGTTTTGGTCGTGTTCTACTTGAGGGTCCCATAAGACCTAAGTGGAGACTTTGAATTGGCAATCAGGTAAATGAATCTGGAGTCCCAGGGAGACATCAGGGCTGGATATGTACATTTAGGAGTCAGAATATAGATGGTAAATAAAACCATGGAGCTGGATGAGATCATTTAGGGAAAGAGTCTGTTAATTGTGTCTTTTGCCTGCTCCAGCCCCACACTGGAATGTAAGCTCCATGAGGGCAGGTATTTCTATTTACTGGCAATTCTTTAGTGCCTATATTTGTTCACTTATTAAAAGTTCATTGAATGTATAGAATGAATGATTTTAAGTTTCTCATTAAATACCTCTCAATAGATGGCACTTGGGCCCACCCTAGCCTCCTATCATTTGTTTCTTATTTTTTTTAACTATGTAAATTTCAGGTAACAACACTATAATTTGACATCTGTATACACTAATCTGTTTTGAGTTTGTTTTTGTTTATTTGTTTTGTTTTGTTTTAGATTCCACATATGTGTGAAATCATACAGTATTTGTGTTTCTTCATTTGACTTATTTCACTTAGCATAATACCTTCAAGGTCCATCCATGTTGTCAGAAATGGCAGGAATTGATTCTTTTTTATGACTGAGTAGTACTTCACTGTGTATTTATACTGCATCTTCTTTATCCATTCATCCATTGATGGACACTTAGATTGTTTCCATATCTTGGCTATTGTGAATAATGCTGCAATGAACATAGGGGTACATATCTTTTCGAATTAGTGTTTTTGTGTTTTTTGGGTAAATACTCAGAAGTAGAATAGCTGGGTCGTATGACAGTTCTAGTCTTACTTTTTTGAGGAATCTCCATACTGTTTTCCATAGTGGCTGCAGCAATTTACGTTCCCACAAAAAGTACACAGGGTTCCTTTTTCTCCACATCATTTCCAACATGTTATTTCTTGTCTTTTTGATAATAGCCATTCTGACAGGGGTGAGGTGATATCTCTTTGTGGTTTTGATTTGCATTTCCCTGATAATTAACAATGTTGAGCATCTTTTCATGTACCTGTTGGCCATCTGCATGTCTTCTTTGGGAAAATGTCTATTCAGGTCCTCTGCCCATTTTTTAATCAGGTAGTTTGATTTCTTGGTTGTTGAGTTGTATGAGTTCTTTATATATTTTGGACATTAACTCCTTATCAAATATGTGATTTGCAAATATCTTCTCCCACTCAGTATGTTTCTTTATTCTTTCTTGTTTCTCTCATAAGGAGTCATATTCAGTCATGGTAATAACAGCCATCACATCTCCAAGTTTCAGGGAAAGTTACTGTCTGGTCACATCTGCCTCTCGTGATGTGTTCTTCTCTGTGAGTTTCCTTTGCCTAGGCCTTGTGACTGTTTTACTTGCCACCACTCCCAATTCTTTGCCCTATTACCCAAACGTAGAGGGAACTTGAAAATTGAACTCCTCACGGGGCTATCTGAATCGAGGTCAGGTTGAGAATTGGCAAAGTCTGCCTGGAGAGGCAAAATAGGATAAATGCACTAATGCTTAATTTTATCACACTCCTCTAGGCAAATCCAGCTCACTGCTTGTGCATAGACTGGGCTGCTTAAGTTTATTATCTAGAACTTGTAACTCCAGTAAACATTCCCAGGATCCTTGTAATGCAATTGCACTGTATAATTTTCTTCAGATACTTTAAAAACAAATCCTCATTGCATGTCCAATCTGAGTGCCACCAAGCATGATGCGACATTAAGAATGCTTCAAAGCAGACTTATGTTGGTTCAAGACAGTACTCAGTGACAGTGCTGTTAGAAGCTGCCTTCCCTGGGCCATTTCTCTTTATAAGAAACTCACTGAACAACCTAAAACAGTCAGATGGCTGGTTTTACTGTGGACTAAGAAAGTTATTTGCTTTAAAAATGGATAGCAGGGGCTTCCCTGGTGGCGCAGTGGTTGAGAGTCTGCCTGCCGATGCAGGGGACACGGGTTCGTGCCCCGGTCTGGGAAGATCCCACGTGCCGCGGAGCGGCTGGGCCCGTGAGCCATGGCCGCTGAGCCTGCGCGTCCGGAGCCTGTGCTCTGCAACGGGAGAGGCCACAACAGTGAGAGGGCCGCGTACCGCAAAAAAAAAAAAAAAAAAAGGAAAGAAAAATGGATAGCAGTTTAAGAGGCCATACAGCCTGCAGTGGAGTGCAAATAGTCATTTTCTAGATTGGTTGGTCTGACCCAACTCAACAGGGACTAAGTCACATTAAATAGAAAAAGGAAGAGAGACATGCCTCTGACCTGGGTTAATGCAATAACTTCTTATATGGACTTGTGGACTCTCATCTCTTCCATGTGTGTGTTCCCTAGGTCACTGTCAGATAAATTTCTTACTGGGCTATTCACATGTGTAAAAACCTCTAGTGGCTTCCCCACAGCCTACCAGCTCCTGAATTCCTCTGACAGCCTTTCAAGACCAGCATCATCTGACTCCACTTTGCTGCCTAGTAAAATCCTATCCCTCTCAACACCACCATCACACACACACACACACACACACACACACACACACACACACACACAC
>NW_020838010.1:5171895-5267433 GCF_003676395.1 Aethalodelphis obliquidens
CACACACACACACACACACACACACACACACACACACACACACACACCCCTCTTCTGTTTACATAGTCAGGCTGCTCCACTACCAGTCCCTTTCCTCCATCCTGGTGCCAATGCTATGCTCATTCCCACTTCTGTGACTTTGCTTACCCTGTAGCCTCAATCTGGAGCACTTTCTCCTTTTTGTGTCAACTGAAATCTTGCATTTCTTTTAAGACCTACGTTAAAGCCAACCTTTTCTGCGGAATCCAGCCCATTTTCCTTCCTCATGGTTCCCTGGTTCTCTCATATATCTTTCATGTATACATTTTATTGCCCATCTTAAACTCTGATCTACCCATAATAAAGCTTTCTACTCCTTTTAAATCTTCCAGAATGCATATGAGACTGGGCAAGCCACAGATACTTAATGAATCCTCACTGCCGGAATCTTAGCATTCTTGACTCTTTTCCATAGGAAATAGTGAAGGGAAGACAGAGGCATAGCTCTGCCCCCCTCCCCCAGCGCCAGTATAATTAGCATGGTTCTCCTTTTATCCATTCTGTATATTGAGTTTCAGAGTAAGATAATATTTGGAAAAAAAGGGTTCTGTCAATTTTTTAAGTATGAAAACCACCAATATAGACCATTCATTGAATGTGTCGAATGAATGCAAATGTGGCCAGCACTGTGCTAAGCATTCCTATGTGCAGTTAGGAAAGGGTTGGAGTTATTAATGAATTCTACACACCAAGGATTTGGAAATGTAGAGGCAATGGGGAAGGACTTTCTGGGAACTAGAGTAACTCATTACCTAGTGTTTGATGTACTGAGAAGGTGCAGGTGTTGGCTGTCCATCCCTGGACATCCCTGCTTAAGTTTATTACCTAGAACTTGTAACTCCAGTAAACATTCCCAGAATCCTTGTAATGCAATTGCACTGTATAATTTTCTTCAGATACTTTAAAAACAAATCCTATTTCTATTGTTTAATCTCGGAATCAAGCCAGACATATTGTGGTGCCGAGTTGGTTGTTTTATGTTTTAAGCACCCGGCTCCCCTGTGGGCACTGGCATTTTTGCGTCTGCTCACATAGCAGGCTGCCTCTTGACCCTCCAGGTCTACTGGGAAACTGAGTTGGCATCAGCAAACTGCTTTACCCATAATTCATTTCTGTAATACTGCACGCCAGGCACCTGAAGCAAAGTGTCCTGCTGCCACCACCACCAGGCAAAACTGAATCATGTGCAGACACCAACGCCCCAGGCTGCTGGCTAAGAATAAGATAAGCTCAAAATAACCTTCACTATCCCCAGCGGACCTTGTTGCCTGCCAGCCTCCTCTTTATCACTGCCTACGATTGGCTGAAGAGTCAGGTAGACAACTAGTTCCTGAGCCCTGAAATAACATTGACAACAGAGATAAATCTCCTGCCTGGGTTAGAGGCTCATCAAAGCTGAAGGAAAAGATGTTCAATCATTCTGGCACTTTCTCAGCTGCACTCAGGATTTCTAGTATGGGCTTCAGATTTTGGACCTCCCCAGTTCAGATGGGTGGTGTGTGGATGTGAGTAGTGGAGGTTCGAACAGGGTGGGAGAGGTAATAGGCTTAGTGGCAGGGGAGAACCAGGAGGTCTGTGCCCATGAGCTCAGAGCTGCATTCTTGTACCCAGGTCCCTGGTCTCTGTGAATAGACCTATATTCAGGCTGTCTGAATGACAACTACAGCTAAGACATGCCTGGTTAGTGGGAAGCAAAGGTTGCTAAGGATGGGGGGCACCTCTCTGCCCATGAGAAGTCACACTACTCTATACCACCTCCTTCAGATCTGGGGGTACCTTTTCTAAGAGTGAACATAAAGCAGGAGGTGAAGGCTTTGGTGTTTCCTGAGTCCCACATATTGAACAATCTGACAGCTGAGAGCTCCCAGGGCCCTGACTCACCACTCTCATGGTTCCCCTCAACTTTCACCTCAGAAGAGGTATTTTCCTCTCTCGTAGCAGCTAATGGTGGTACCATAGGATGGATTAAGTACTTGACTCTACCCAGCCAAAAGGAAGCTGTTACTGGTTCTTCTAGGATTAGAAGACTTATCAATAACAAGAAGTAGGGATGTATGGGTAGGGATGTATGGGTAAGACAGCAGACCTTACTGACCTTAAATGACCTGTGATATCAAAACCAGGGATTCTCAATAGGAACAGGGAGCAAAGCAGTAGAGCATGAATATTATGAAAAATATGCCAAGGTTATTATGATGCTCACCTTTAACTTTATATCCATGCATTAGCAAGTTACTCTTATTAATTTCCTAATTCACTAAAGAGACAAAAATGGCCCAGATAAGTAACATGACCTACAAAAGGTCACCTAGCTAAGAGCCGTGCCAGAACCTGCCTGTATTCTCAAGTTCTTACGTACCTATCACTGTTGACCCACTTAAACCTTTGACCATGAGAATAAGTAACTTAGAGCAACCATCATCCAGCACTGAGAACCAGGGCTTGCAAGCAATCTTCCTTGACATGAGTATTAATCAGCTCAGGCTACCATAACAAAATACCACAGACTGGGTGGCTTAAACAATAGAAATTTATTTTCTCACAGTTATGGAGGTTAGAAGTCCAAGATTAAGGTGTCAGCAGGATTGATTTCTCCTGAGGCCCCTTTCCTTAGCTTGCAGATGACCACCTTCTTGCTCTGCTTACGTGGTCTATTCTTTTATGCACGTGCCTCCTGGTGTCTCTTCCTTTTTTTTGTAAGGACACTAGTCCTATTGGATTAGGGCCCTACCCCATGATCTCATTTATCCTTAATTACCTCTCTAAAGGCCCTATCTCCAGATAGAGTCACATTGGGAGTTAGGGCTTAAACATATGAATTTGGGGGGGACACAAGGTCAGTCCAAAACAACATGAAAACTCTGTGACAACTGGGTACAAAGAATATTTATCCCCACTCACCCTGCATCTATGCAACTGCATTTCAATCTTCCTTCCTAACCGCATGCCACAAAGAACCTTCCTCCACACCTCTATAACCATCACTGCTGCTTCCACAAGTCACATTCCTTCCACTCTTCTCCAGCCCCAAAACACACTGTCCCCAGTTCTTCTGTCTGGTCCTGGAGCTATGTCTTCTGCATGTATTTTTCATATAGGGGTTCTGTGCTCCCCAGAAACCCTATTAGCTCCTTAAGGGCATAGCCCAAATGTCCTGTTTCTTTTGGAGCCCAGGTAGCAAATATCTGGGCACACAGAGGGCACATGTACTAGAACCACGTTATGCCCTGTTTAATGACATTACATGAAATGACAGTAAATGTCACAGCACTCCAGAAATGTTGACTAAGTGACTGCCGAGGGACAGGAACAGGGTCACCTCATCCTCCTTTCTGCTCCCTTTTTTAGTCTTTTCCAAACACCATGGAAAAGGTCTTGCTCTCTGCTTCTGTTAGACAGTTCTATTTTCTGCCCTTACACTCTAGGCAGTGAGAAACTCAAATAAGAATAAAGGGCATTTGTCTCACTCTGAGAGGCTGAGGGTTTTTTTTTTTTTTTTTTTTTTTTTTGCTGCTGCTGCAGCTCTGGGGCTCTTACCCTCCCAAACCAAACAGCTAAATAACAAAAAATGAAATTAGGAATAGGAAGCAGGGGAAGGGAAGGAAGGAGGAAGGAAGGGAAGGAAGGAGTAAGAAAGGGAAGGAATGGAGGTAGAAGGGAAAGCCAAGCCAACATTACAGCGCCATGCTGCCCTGCCTGCTGAGAACAGGAAGGGAGCTACATTTTACAAAGCACCTGTAAATAGAGCCTTTGTCTGGACGAAGATCCTAATGAGACCTGAAAGAGGAGTGAGCCCTTTTCCATTCTCATGATCATGTTAAAAGTGTAACTTCATCATCTGACTTCTCATCAACCCAAGAATGAGGGCAGCAAGTGCCTAGTGGTTTATTTTTGTCTCTGATATCACAGCCCAGATCCCAGAGGGAGTCCAGCCTGGCTTATTTAAGACCACACAATGTTGCTATTAAACTCGTGTGTGCCTGAGGGACCCTTCCTATCTGCTGTAAGGGAAGAGAGAACCAAAGCTGAACCTTGGCTGTCTGGCCCTTGTCTCCCAGCCAGTAGTTTAATAGTAGCACTGAACCAGAGAAGAGGCTCAGTGACACTCCGAGTCTGGTGAGCACACTGAGCAATTGCACCTGGCCCAGCGAGCTGATCTGTCACCAGTTAACAGGTCTGGAGTACTTACTGGACACGAGACTTTGCATTAGGGACAGTGCGCCTTTTCCACGGAGATGACATGATCTATGCCTTCAGCAGCTCCATGATCCTGGGACAAAATTAATTCATTAATATATTAGTTTTTATTGCTGCCTAACAAATTACCATTACTTTGTGACTTAAAATAATACCCATTTATTAGTTCACAATTCTGCAGGTCAGAAGTGCAGCATGGTGTGACGGGAACCTCTGCTCAGGGTCTTACACGCTGTCAGCTGAGCTGCATTCTCAGCTGGAAGCCCCAGGCTCTCTTGCAGAGTTGAGTTCCTTGCAGTTGCAGGACTGAGGTCCCTGTCTCTGTGCTGACTGTCAACCAGGGGGCCACTCTTTGCTCCCAGAGGCCCCTTCCATATTCAAACTGGCAACAGCATTTCACATCCTTCTCATGGATGTGAATATCTCTAACTTCCCCTTCTGCCTTTCCTTTCTGCCACCAGCTGAAAAAAGTTTTCTGCTTTATGGGCTCATGTGAGTAGATGAGGCTCACCGGGCTAATCGCCCTAATTGAAGGTCAGCTGTGCCATATAATAATATAATCACAGGAGTGAGATCCCATTATACTAGAAGCTCAAACTGGATGTATTTTTAGAATTCTTCCTACCACAAGTAATAAAAGGACACTTGTATATGTGTGTGCACCCACATACACTCTTTTCCCTTCCCTCATCACCATTCACAGTTCTGCAGACCTGTGAGTCCATAAATCAATACATTTCCAGGATCTAGCAACAGTCAGAATTTTCCCCAACCTCTCCTTTCTTTTTGGTATGATTTTGGAAATAGATCCTACTGTTCCCATCACTTCAGATACTAGTGCAGTCCTTGACTTTAGACCACAAAAGGGTGAGTTTACAGTTATGGTAGAGCACTGCCTTGAGAGCAAATTCTCCCTCATGGTTGGTCAGAAGAATGGAAACTGTTTTGTTGTTGTTGGTTTTACAGAAGTGCTCAATGGTGTGTAGCAGTGGGTGGTAACCATTTACATTTCACAAGTTCCCTGAAACCCCAAATCTCTTTGAGCTGCTGATTTTGAAAGTACTTCCATTTATCTAAATGCTCATGATTTTTCTATTATTTAGAAATAAAATAGGTTTCTGGCTATTGTCACATTTGATAGTCTAAAATACAAATTCAAAGAGAAAACTGTGCACAAGTGAAGACGTGAAAGCAGGCTTTGTTAAAGTTATGGTGCAGCTGGGAATCAGGTTGAACAGAGGGCTACTGCCCATGCACTGCTGTGATTTCCAGAAGAAAAGGGACGTGCATTATTCTTCAGAACCCAACCCAATAGAAATATGATTATGTTTGAATGGTAGTATGCCAGCCCTGCAAATGATAATAGTCCTTGAAACTTAAGGTGTAAGAAGATTCTAGCCTAAAAGCAACCAGGGAAAGATCAATTACTGAGGATGGCCCTCATATATACCTTCAACCTATATCTGAGTTATTCTTTATACTTATGCATATATACCATGGATATTTACATGGATTCTTTTGAGCTTCCTAACTACCCTGTAAAAGGAATGGCTATGCAAAAAACGGGGGAAAAAAACCTCTTTCTAAATGTGCTAATTGAAAACAACCTTAGTCTGGCAAGAGTTTAGAGTTAGGAAAGGCAATTTTGTTGTTAATGAGTTAATGTTCTACACTACTGCTGACTCAGACCTAAAAGTATGGTGTGGAGATGTGCTCGTCCTGGCTGAGAGAGCAAAACTGTGAAAGAGCTTAGAGATCTGTGGGGAAGTATACTGTCAGAGAAAGGAAAGCTTGCATAACAATGAGATAGATCCTTTTTCCTAGGTTGTATTCCAAAGAGTTTAGAGTTTGGTTCAGAATCCTAGAATGCTACTGAGTCAGAATTTTGTATAAATAATGAGAGCGTGTCTGACCTAGAAAAGAGAGATGAAGTGTATAAAGTTCAGCCAAAAATAGCTTTGCATTTGGGCGCAGGGAGCAAGGAAGCTGAGACAGAAATGTGGCATTAGACTGGGGAAAATAGAGACTTTACTCTTAAATGGCGCACACAAAAACTCACATGTTCCAGGACCCAGGGCAAAAGCAGTAATTGGATAGGAACCTGGGTCAGACCTACCTGCTGGTCTTGGAGGGTCTCCCGGAGAGGTAGAAGGCAACTGCAGCTCACCCTGGGAACGTAGACACTGGCGGCAAACATTTTCGGGAGCTCCTTCTACCACGGGGATACTGGTGCTCCTCCCTCTAGCTTATTAGCCCCAGGACCAAGCCCTACCCTGGCCCAACAGCCTGCAGCCACCAGTTCTGTGATGCCTCAGGCCAACTAACTAGCTGGGCAGGGACACATCCCCAACCAGCAGCAGACAAGCTACCTAGACCTCCTGAGCCCACAGCCGCCAACTCTGGACGTGGCCCTGCCCACCAGAGGGCCTAGGACCCAGCTCCACCCACCAGGCCAGAATCCCCTGGGCCCCGGCCCCGCCCTCCAGGAAGCTTGTTCTAGCCTCTGGACCAGCCTCACCCACTAGGGGGCAGACACCAGACGCAAGAAAACCACAGTCCTACAGCCTGTGGACCCATCCTGCTTATCAGTAAGCCAGACCCTGCCCTTAGACCAGCTGGGCCCGGATACCTTTCATTTTGGCCAACTAGCAGGCCAACTAGCAGGCCAATACAAGCTTCGGGACACTCCAGACCCCATACCCAACTGTATCAAGAAGTTCCCCCTCCCCACCACCAGTGATCTGACACCTACTCTGGTTACCCCAGGCCCTGCAACCAGACTTTAGGACCCAATTCTGCCTGCCAGCAGTCCAGCACTAACCCCAGGACCTGGCTTCACCCACCAGCGGGTGGGCAACAGCCCCAGAGTCTTCTGAACACTGACTCTGCCCACTAGTAAGCCAGCACTAGCCTAGAGTTATTACTTTGGGAGTCATCAATATTTAAGTCAGTGGTTCTCAATCACAGCTGCACATAAAAATCACATAGTGACCTATAAAATTTATATATGTCCAGGCCTTACCCTAAACCAATTAAATTAGAACCTCTGAAAGTGGGCCTAGGCATTAGCAGTTTTAACTCTCCAGCTAATTCCAATTTGCAATCACCGTTCAGAACCACTGGCATAGATCAGCGCTTCTCAAACTTTAATGAATATGAATCACCTGGGGATTTTGCTAAAAGGCAGATTATGATTCAGTACACCTGGGGTAGGGCCCAATATTCTAAATCTCTAATGCACTCCCATGTTTTTGGACTATAGCTCACACTTTGAGTAGCAAGGGTATAGATAATATTTAAAGCCATGGAATTGCATGAACTCATCAAGGGAGTGGGTATAGACAGAGAAAATGCAAGAACAGTTATTGTTTTTCTTTGTCAACAGTTGGGACCAGGCAGATTATTAAATTTAACAAGGATTAATTAAGATTTTGTCAGACAGGGCTTCCCTGGTGGCGTAGTGGTTGAGAGTCCGCCTGCCGATGCAGGGGACGCGGGTTCGTGCCCCGGTCCAGGAAGATCCCACATGCCGCAGAGCAGCTGTGCCCGTGAGCCATGGTCGCTGTGCCTGCGCATCCGGAGGCTCTGCTCGACAAAGGGAGAGGCCACAACAGTGAGAGGCCCGCGTACCACAAAAAAAAAAAAAAAAAAGGTTTTGTCAGACAAATATATTACAGGGTGAGCAGGGGGCAAAAGAGTGGTACATTTATTCAAGAGGTGATTACATTGATGAACTATGGACTTTGGATTGGGTAAGTAGGATGGGATCGAAGAGTTGATAGAGTGGGGATATTAAAAAACATGAGCTGAAAGAATAAGAAGTGTGGTCAGGAATGGGAGGCTGGATATCTGGATTTTGGTGATGGTGCACTTATTGCCAATGTTAAAAGTGGGAGCAGCAGAGCTTGAATGGAAGAAAAATATCATCGGAGGTAAGGAAGTCAAAGAACTGAGAGTCCAAGAAGTTGGCAGAGTGGTTCATGTGGATGTTAAAGTTTCCAAAAGGATGACAGAAATAGGAATGAAAAACAAAAAGAAAATGAGCCAGGTGCTGAAGTCTTCAGTGAATGAGAGATGACAAGGGGGTCAGCAGATGATGTCAACAATGAAGATGGGATACTATGGTCTAGCAGCCCCCAGAGTCTGACTCAGTTGGACTGGGGTGGGACATAAGCATCAAACTTTAAAAAAAAATCTTCTCAGAGCAATCTAATGTGAACCAGGATTCAAAATTACTGTGTTAGAATAATCAGTGCGAAATGAAAGGTATTGGGCCACTGGATGGTACATGCCTTCTATAGATCCTGGGGTGTGCAAAGGTCAACAGCAGATAGGAGATGCTGTCTTAGAAAGTTTTGTAAACTCAGAGAAGTAACTTGCCCAAGGACACATAGCTTGGAAATGTGTGGGCTGGGATTCAAACTTTGATCTGTCTGACTCCAAAACCAAACCTGAACTGTTTTCACTTTACCATGTTGTCTGGGGCGGGGAAGGGGGGGGCAGTATTTTAGCTCGATATACGAAGAGATATCTCGGAAAAAAATTGCCAAGTTTCCCCAGATGGGATTCTAATAGGCCACAGTGGAGGGAGGCAATGTGTCTCTGGAATGATTACCATGTTTACCTCTTCATCTACCCCTCTTTATTCCCCTTGATCTTTCTACCAGCTTTGTTTCCTTTCTGTAGTTGCCACCACCTCTTCAGGAAGTAGAGGCACTACATGAAAAGGAGGCAACATCATGGGCTGCCCTCATGGATGCCAGGTGGCCTTGATGTCCTCCTCTCCCAAGTACTGTTCTCTGGAGCCTCCTTTCTGGAGAGGGAGGAAGAACCAGGACACAGTGCTGCAGTCGAAAACAAGCATTTTGTCTCCCCCTACTTCTGCCTCCTGACATATCGGCAGCCCTGTATAATGAAAATCTAAATCATTTGTGTGTACACGTAGCAACTGTTTATTTGCTGTTAGCTTTGAAGACTCAGTGGGGGTTCGATGCCTTTAGAGAAGACATCAGCACTGGGAGAGTCTAATCTCATAAGTAGACGAAATGAAAATTGAAGCTGAAAATACATCTCTCTATATCTGAAAGAGAGGCCAGTAATAAATATCCTTCAACTGCAGCCCCCCTCCAGATCAGAAAATGCTTTTAAACCAGGGACACAGAGCGGAGATGACTCCTTGTAAGGGTGCTGCCTTCTGTCTGCTAAGAAAGCTTTACTAGGTCTGGGTAGAGATTGATGGTGAGTTCTAGAAATAGCAGAACTTTCCCCTCAAGCCACAAAGTGTGTTGCTTGCCATCTTTTACAAAATGCATTCACTATTAGTTTTCTTGAAACTTCCATTTTTTTTCTCACCGACAGACTGCCTTGGGACTAAATACAATCCTGAAGCTTCTGCACATTAGTATTTCTACCAAGAGTGAATGCCAGATTGAAGACAGTGTCCTTAGCACATTATGAAGGGGCCAGACCTCCCTCTTAGTCCAACTTGTTGGACAATTTATAAAGCCTCTGCTTGCCAGCAGCTTCTTCATCCCCTCATCCTCCTAGGGTTTCGCCTCATCCAACCTAAATCGCATATTACCACCGACTCTTGCAGAAGCTCAGAGGCCAGAGCCTGTCCATATTGGTTCAGGGCACACGTCCTTGCAAGGCGGGAACCCACTGCCTGGAAGTCATCAGCATGTGAAAATCAATGGCGGCAGCTACTGCTCTGGGAACAGGGATAATGAGAGGTGACATTAGGGAGAAGGCATCACTCAAGACAGACCTGGATGACTTGACACTTTCAGTATACCAAGGGCCACCCAAGGTGGAGAAATTGTAACCCTACAGACAGAGAGACATGCCAAATGGGTGAGTGCTGTCCATCTGACATTCTTTCCTGAAGGAATATCCTGCTAAATAGACTCTTAAGAAATAATCCGTTTGCTTTGAGCTAGCCTGGGTGAATAGCCTCCCACCTCTCACCCCTCTACACACAAGATCTAAGTGGTTCCAAGAGTCAGAAAGGACCCATGGTTAAGCAACCGACCTGTGTGCACAGGCGGGGAGCAGGCCAGCCAGCCTGGCATGGGACAGACCACCGTCTCTGAGATCCTCACTTTGCTCCTTCAGTCCTCCCCCGACCCATGGGCTCTCCTTCCTCTCTGCTTAACAGCAGCCAGAGGAGGCAGACTTAGCTTCCCAGAGTCTGCTCTAGGCCACAGGGGAAAAAAAATAGGCTAGTCAGACATCTATGCAAAAACAAGGCTTGGCAGGAAAGAAACCAGACACAGGCAGGGAGGAATTTAAATTCAAATTGAACAAGGGGCTGGATCCCTCTTTGAATATAAGCCCCTGCAGGCCTGGTTTCTTCACAGGAAAAAAAAGTCCCTTTTAAATCCTCTCCCCTTTCCCTGGAAGAGGAGAGGAAACATGCCAACTAATACCTTATACAAGGTGACAGTCATTTAAAATGGTTCTTTTAAATTAACCCCTTCCTGCTCAGTCTCCTCTCTAGGGTATAACTACTTTACAGTGTGTTCAGGTATCTGGGCCATGGAGGGCAGCAAAGCATTGACTTCCCGGGAAGCAATGTGTAAGGGAATGGTAGCAACGGGAGCTGAGAAAACTCACTGAGCTGTTATTTTCCATTTGCCGCTCACACCCGCAAGGTCCATTCTCTGCCCTTCTACTCCATGCTCTGTGACAAAGGAGGCTGACCTCAATGGACTGTAGCAACAGCCTTTTTTGCCAGCTGGCATCTGGCTGGGTCTGGCTAATGGTGAGCATTGGGAGGAGATCAGAGAGCGGGAAGAGAGGGAGATAAAGATTTTGTGCTCCTGTCTGCCTCCTAGCTGTGTTACATTTGGGCAGAGTTCACACTGTGCTACCTAAAGACACAGCTCCTATCAGGCAGCCCTTCTTGCATGGCTACAGCTCTTGTTGGGTTCCAATAACACAGTTACTTCCCCTTGTCCCTTCAGTCTTTGGGGTGATAACAGCTCCCCGCCATGCATCGCCTCTGTATGCCTCACCATCACTGTAGATTACCTGAATTTTACCCACACCACCATAAATAGCCCCTTCATTAAGCTCAGCTAGGAAAACCCCTTGAGTATACCATCTCTTTCCTGCCAATACCCTGACTTAAACGCTTATATCACTTTCACAAATCCTATCCCGCAGAATTCCAGAAGGTTCCCTACCCTGAGAAGAAAGATCACCTGATCCGATTGCCTTTTCGAAAGAGACTGATCTGCATTTCCTCAAACACCTGACATATTCTCCATACATTGAGCTCTCCTAAATTAAGGTTGCATTATTGTGCCTACACAATAAAAATGAAGTTTGAGCCGGTTCCATTTTTGTTTTACCTGTTCTTAGTCATCTGTCTTGGGGAGAGGGGATGCTGCAAACCTAATTACATTGCTTTCCTCCCAGTGAGATATGTTCAACTTGCTTTACCTTAAACACTTAATCCAGTTCCATGGGGAAGATAATACTTGACATGAATCGGATCATCAGTTCCTTACTATCTGTTATTCCTACGGTATTCCCCATCTCGGTGATAGCCCACATCTCAGAGCGATCATGCCAAAATTTTCACTTGTCCTCACCTACCATATCCATTAGACATCAAGTACCATGGGATCTACTTCCTAGATATCTTTTTGAAATTTTAATATGCTCTATTTAACCCAATATACCCAAAATATTATCATTTCAACATTTACTCAGTATAAAATTATTAATAAGATATGTTAATTCTGGTATGTAACAAAATATTCTAAATATCTTCTTTCAAATTCATCCATTTGCTCCAGCTCCACAGTCACTATCTTAATTCAGGACTTGATTTTCTTATACCTAGATTATTGAAATATCTATAGTCTCTCCCTATTTTCTTCCATTCTCCTCACATTAGTCAAACTGATCTTTGAAACACAAATATGTTCACATCACTTCCCTTTCAATGGCCCTCCTTTAGGATAAAATCCAAACTCCTTACCCTAGTGTAGAAGATCCCATTGGTATTTCCCTTTTCAGCTTCAGCTTCTGCCTCCTCCCTTTTCACACCTCTGTTCATCATTCTTGTGATGGGGTCGTGTTTTCTCATGTCTCCATGCCCTGCTTTCCACATTCCCTTGTATGGTACACACTTAGCCTTTGCTGACTAACTCCCCCTATTCATCTCTCAGACTCATCTTAGGCATCATCTTTTCTAGAAATCTTTCCCATGAACCCCTTCACCCCAAGTTGGTTTAATAGCCCCTCTATGTGATCCTTTAGCCCCCAGCCCTTCACTTGGTAGCATGTAACACACTGTTTGGCAATATTTATCTACATGTCTGTCAATACCCTGTCACTTTTAGGGTGAGAAACTGTATCTTTTTTTCCCCCAGTGCTTAGCACAGAATGTGGCATACAGTAGGATATTCAAAAAGTGTGTCCTGAATGAGTGATTAAATGAATGAATGAGCTCATGAATGGAGTGTATGCTTGAATTCACTTACCTGCATAAGGCCGATATATGGACCCTGACCCTTCTTGGGATGGCATATAACTAATGAGAACATTTTTTGCCATTTCTCTCCTTCCAGGTAGGGCTGTATCGGGCTGTACCGAAACCACTCTGGAGTGATTAAGAATAGAAAGAGATGAGCTGGCCTTTTGTGTCACAGGCCTTCCCTACTCCCTAAAGCTATAGTTATGGAGCAATAGAGCTAGCCTGAATTAATTAGGGAGGAGTGGGGGAGACAAATTCTGTCCCTGAGAGACACCAAGTTCTTCTACACCATCCATCAGCCTTGAGCACAGATGGGATGGAGGCCAAGCCTAAAAATACATCAGCCTTAGGTGACATCAGGACTCTGTTCTTTTATGTCTAATTCACCCCGGATGGAAGGGAAAGCACTTGATGAATAGTCTTTGAAACAAGTGGAGAAATGTGTATCATGCTAGGAATGACTATAGGGGCAAAAGGCCACTGTGGATTTCCTTGTCAATAAAAATGAACTCTAATAGGAATTTCAGTAAGGAACCAGCAGAAACATCCTTGTCATCATCATTCTGAATTTGTGTTTATTGAGCACACAACAAATGCTAGTCTCTGCTCAGAACATTTGATGAACACCATTTCTGTATCTATAAGGGACTAGGGAATACTTGCCACTATTGTGATGCGAGTCACCCAGCCAGAACACAAAATGAACTTTTATGAATATTCTAAAGCATTATGAGGAAGGGGTCTTAGACTATATGCAAGCATCCTTGATTAGTGTTTTCCCCATTGGGAGTCACCCTCCCCATAAGCTTGCTCACAACCGGCAAGGAAGAAAAACAGGAAAAAAGAGGACGAGTCAAGGTATAGTCCTGAGAAAGTCACAAAAATTGGGGCAGTGGCACTCCATAGATGTTTGGAGATGGCAATAAGTATCAGGGGATGACCAAAGGAATGGAGTGGTAGGAACCATCCCTGTCCATCTCATGGCCCCTTCATGCACAAGTGTTTTTACCCAAACTTTAAGCTTTGGGGTAAGTGATAGGAGCTGTAGAGCTCTGACGAGCTGCTTGACTGTGCAGTTACCTCTCAACTGAGGATCTGTCTTATCATTTTGTATGAAGGAGCACTTTGGGAGTTGGGGGCTAGTGGGCACTCACCAGCTAGGTAAACATTAGAGAGAATTATTGTTCTTTTTTTTTGGCCACACCGTAGGATCTTAGTTCCCCGACCAGGCATCGAACCCGTGCCCCCTGCATTGGAAGCACGAAGTCTTAACCACTGGACCGCCAGGGAAGTCTGAGAATTATTGTTGATGAATTTTGTAAAGAGCCACTGACCCACTGGTTTAAGGGAAACCGAAAATGAATGACTGGGGAGTTAAAAAGCATGCAAACACTGGGTTACACTACTGGCAAGTGGGTAGGAACTGGCCTCGTCTTAGTACCTCTTTTCAAGGCTCCCTTCCCTCCTCTTTCCCACCCTCTCCAATCTTCTGCTAAAGCTCAAGGTTTGAGGCAGTGGTCAAGCTCCATGGCATAAGAATTGGTGTTCCTCATGATGCTCTCCACCAACATGACAGGCTTGGGGTGTCTTCCAGCAAAGCAAGAGAGCCAGGTGCAGATCAACATGGCCGCAGCTGCGCCACCTCCAGCACAGTAGTATGCCCAGCCAAGCCGACAGGTACCTGTGGAAACAGGGACAGAGACATGAGGGTTAGAGTGTCTTCTCATACGTTCTCTTTGAGACGTTAGGTTTAAAGTGAGAGTAGGAAGCAGTGAATGCGGGTGGGCTTACTCTTTCCTCCCTTGCTGATGGCTGGTATTAGCTTTAGCAAGAGGTTATAAAATTTTATTCTGTTACAGTAGGAACCTGGGGGTGATGTTGGTGGTGGCAGTGGTGGTGATGCTAATGACAGTGATGACAAGAACAACTTGATCAAGTGTCAAGAACTATGCTAAGCTCTTTAGACATATATTTCATTGATCATTATAGTAACTATATGAGCTAGCTACTCTTATTATCCCTGTTTTATACAAGATGAGGCAACCAAGGCACAGGTTAAGTTAATTGTGAAAAATCACACAGAAAGTGGTAGGGTCGGGATATAAACCCTGGCTCATCTTGACTCTGAAGCTCCACAGTTTTAACCACACTGATATATTACAGTTCATGGACTGTTTTCAGAGAACTATATCCTGTATCATCAGGAAATTTGCAGGCAAAATCAAATCCCTTGCTCCGTACCACGTGTCTCTATCCTAACCTAATTTTTCAACATCCAGGGAGGAAATATGCATGGGAATCAAGGCCAAGCTTCTAAGGGGTAGTTTCAGTTTGAAGGATAATGGGAAAGGTCACCTGCTCAAAAATATCCACCCCACAACTTATCATTCATTCTACCAGAGGTAGATTCTTTCCTTTGAAGTGTTTGAGTTTTTTCAGAGATCCGTCAGAAAAGGTCAATGCCCAAAGAAAGAAAGCTATTATATTACAAGGGATCAGAGTAATAAATAACTGCTAAAATCAAGTGCTTAAGCAAATAGGACTCCAGAAATTGGAGTAGATGTCCAGTGATACAAAATTGCAAAGGAATTCTGAGAAAAAAAGGTGGGCAGTGACTTTCACCTACCTCACAGTCTTGCAGAAAGTGAGTCCTGACTATAGTCAGTCAGGTGGGGATGTCAAGACTGATCTTCATGACAATGTACTTTTTTTAATTGAAGTATAGTTGATTTCCAAGATTATATTAGTTTCAGGTGTACAGCATAGTGACTCAGTATTTTTACAGATTATACTCCATTAAAAGTTATTATAAGATAATGGCTATAATCCCCTGTGCTATAGAATATATCCTGTTGCTTCTCTATTTTATACACAGTAGTGTGTATCTCTTAATCCCATACCCCTGCCTTGTCTCTCCCCCCTTTCCTCTCCCCACTGGTAACGAAGTTGGTATTCCATATCTGTGAGTCTGTTTCTGTTTTGCATGTACGTTCATTTGTATTATTATTTTAGATTCCACATATAAGTGATACCATACAGTATTTGTCTTTCTCTGTCTGACAAACCACTAAGCATAATATTCTCTAAGTCCATCCATGTATCTTCAAATGGCAGAATTTCATTCTTTTTTATGATGGAGTATAAATAGTGCTGCTATGAACATTGGGGTGCACGTATCTTTTCGAACTAGTGTTTTTGTTTTTTCCTGATATATACCCAGGAGTGGAATTGCTGGGTCATATAGTAGTTTTTTGAGGACTCTCCAAACTGTTTTCCATAGTGTCTAGAACAATTTATATTCCCACCAACAGAGTACAAGTGTTCCTTTTTCTCTGTGTCCTCACTAACATTTGTTATTTGTAGACTTTTTGATGATAGCCATTCTGACAGGTGTGAGGTGATGTCTCATTTTTTGTTTGACTTGAATTTCTCTGATAATTAGCAATATTGAGCATATTTTCATGTGCCTGTTGGCCATCTGTATGTCTTCTTTGGGAAAATGTCTATTCAGATCTTCTGTACAATTTTGACTGGGTTGTTCCTTTTTATGATATTAAGTTATATGAGTTATTTGTATATTTTGGATATTAACCACTTGCAGGCCATATCATTTGCAAATACTTTCCTCCATTTCATAGGTTGTCTTTTTATTTTGTTGATAGTTTCCTTTGCTGGGCCAAAGCTTTTAAATTTAATTAGGTCCCATTTGCTTAGTTTTGCTTTTTATTTCTTTTGCCTTGGGAGACAGATACAAAAAAGACATTGCTACAATTTATGTCAAAGAGTGTTTTACCTATGTTCTCTCCTAGGAATTTTATGGTTTCAGGTCTTACATTTAGATTTTTATCCCATTTTGAGTTTATTTTTGTATATGGTATGAGGAAATCTTACTGTTTTACATGTAGCAGTCCAGTTTTCCCAGCACCAGTTTTTTTTTTAACAGTTTACATCTCTTTATTCTCAAAACAAGATCACAAGACATTTGTTATAAGTTACTGAGTAGATTAGGTTTTTTTTTAACATCTTTATTGGAGTATAATTGCTTTACAATGGTGTGTTAGTTTCTGCTTTATAACAAAGTGACTCAGTTATACATGTACATATATCCCCATATCTCTTCCCTCTTTCATCTCCCTCCCTCCTACCCTCCCTATCCCACCCCGCTAGGTGGTCACAAAGCACCGAGCTGATCTCCCTGTGCTATGTGGCTGCTTCCCACTAGCTATCTATTTTATGTTTGGTAGTGTATGTATGTCCATGCCACTCTCTCACTTTGTCCCAGCTTACCCTTCCCCCTCCCTGTATCCTCAACTCCATTCTCTAGTAGGTCTGTGTCTTTATTCCCGTATTGCCCCTAGGTTCCTCATGACCTTTTTTTTTTTCTTAGATTCCATATATATGTGTTAGCATACGGTATTTGTTTTTCTCTTTCTGACTTACTTCACTCTGTATGACAGACTCTAGGTCCAACCACCTCACTACAAATGACTCAATTTCGTTTCTTTTTATGGCTAATATTACATTGTATATATGTGCCACATCTTCTTTATCCACTCATCTGTTGATGGACACTTAGGTTGCTTCCATGTCCTGGCTATTGTAAATAGAGGCCAGCACCATTTATTAAAGAGACTGTTGTATACTCTTGCCTCCTTTGTCATAAATTAATTGACCATAAGTGTGTGGGTTTATTTCTGGGCACTCTATTCTCTTCCATTAATCTATGTGTCTGTTTTTGTGCCAGTACCATGCTGTTTTGATTATTGTAGCTTTATAGTATAGCCTGAAATCTGGGAGGGTTATACCTCCAGGTTTGTTCTTTTTTCTGAAGATTGCTTTGGCAATTTGGAGTCTTTTGTAGTTCCATATGAATTTTAGGTTTATGTGTTCTAGCTCGGTGAAAAATATCATGGGTATTTTAATAGGGATTGCATTAAATCTGTAGATTTCTTTCTTTCTGTGGTATTGCCATTTTAGCAATATTAATTCTTCTAATTCAAGAGCATGAAATAGGTTTCCATTTCTTTGTTTCATCTTCTATTTCCTTCATCAATGTTTTATAGCTTTCAGAGTATAGGTCTTTAACCTCTTTGGTTAAGTCTATTCCTAAGTATTTTATTCTTTTTGATGCAATTTTAAAACTGATTTTTTTTACTTTCTTTTTCTGATAGTTCTTTAACAACGTATAGAAAAGCAACAGATTTCTGTATATTAATCTCATATCCTGCAACTTTATAGAATTCACTTATTAGTTCTAATTGTTTTCTGGTGGAGACTTTAGGGTTATCTCTACGTTGTATCATGTCATCTGTAAGTAGTGACAGTTTTACTTCTTCGTTCCAATTTGGATGCTTTTAATTTCTTTTTCTTGTCTGATTGCTGTGGCTAGGACTTCCAATACTATGTTAAATAGAAGTGACAAGAGTGGGCATCCTTGGCTTGTTCCTGAATTTAAAGGAAAGGATTTCAGCTTTTCACTGTTGAGTATGATGTTAGTTGTGGGTTTGCTATAAATGATCTTTATTATACTGAGATACGTTCACTCTATACCCACTTTGATGAGAATTTTTATCATGAATGGATATTGAATTTTGTCAAACTTTTTTCTGCATCTTTTGAGCTGATCATGTGATATTTATCCTTTCTTTTATTAATTCATGTATCACATTGAATGATTTGTGAATATTGTAGCGTTCTTGCATCCCTGGAATAAATCCCACTTGATCACAGTGTATGATACTTTTTATATATTGTTGAATTTGGTTTGCTGATATTTTGTTGAGGATTTTTGCATCTATGTTCATAAAGATATTGGTCTATAATTTTCTTTTTTTTTTAGTATCTTTGTTTGCTTTTGGTATCAGGGTAATGGTGACTTCATAGAACGAATCAGGGAGTGTTCCCTCCTCTTCAATTTTATGAATAGTTTGAGAAGGATAGGTATCATTTTACTTTGTATGTTTGATACAATAGAATTCCTATGTGAAGCCATCAAGTCCTGGACTTTTGTTTGCAGGGAGTTTTTAAATTACAAATTCAATTTGATTACTAGTGATCAGTCTGTTCAAATTATCTGTTTTTTCTTGATTCAATCTTGGCAGGTTGTATGTTTCTAGAAATTTTCTTTCTTCTAGGCTGTCTAATTTGTTGGCATATAACTATTCATAATATTCTCATTATTTTTTGTATCTCTGTGGTATCAGTTGTTATTTCTCCTCTTTCATTTTTTATTTTGTTTACCTGGGCCTTCTCTCTTTTATTCTTGGTGAACAAATTTTATCAGTTTTGTTTATCTTTTCAAAAAATAGGTCTGGGTTTCATTGATCTTTTCTATTTTTTAATCTTTATTTAATTATTTCCTCTCTGATCTTTATTATTTCCTTCCTCTGCTGAATTTGGGCTTTTTTTTGTTTGTTTGTTCTTTTTCTAATTCCTTTAGTGGTAGGTTAGGTTGTTTAATTGAGATTTCTCTTTTTTCTTGAGGAAGGCCTTTGTTGCTATAAACTTCCCTCTTAGAACTGCTTTTGCTGCATCTCATAGATTTTGGAGTGTTGTGTTTCCACTTTCATTTGTCTCAAGGTGTTTTCTGATTTACTCTTTGATTTCTTCATTGACACTTTTTTTTTTTTTTTTTTTGCTGAGCTGTGTGGCATGCGGGATCTTAGTTCCCTGACCACGGATCGAACCTGTGCCCCCTCCATTGGGAGTTCAGAGTCTTAACCACTGGACCACCAGGGAAGTCCCAACCCATTGTTTTTTAGTAGCATGTTGCTTCATCTCCATGTGTTTGGGCTGGAGATGGAGGGGCTAGAGCTGGAGCCAGTGTGAGGTGGGACTTCCCCTCTGCTCAGTGGCTGTCACCACCCTATCAAGGGTGGGATCTGATCCCATGTTGCTGGAGCAGAAGCCCTGAAGTTTGAGCCCAAGCTGGCTCTGTTGCCTTTATGTGTGTCTTTTCCCCTCTCCCCAAACTAGGATCCTTGCCCCAGAGGTGGGGAGTGCTGAAGCAAAGGGGCCCTGTGCAGGCTCTCTGCTCAAGTCAGCCACAGATAGAGATCCAAACTGTCTCCGATGTGCTGCCTGTACAGGCGCCTGCAATTGTTTCCTCTCTCTCCTCAGACACAGCCTCAGGTGCAAGTCCCCTTTGTCTCTCATAGCTGCCACCCATACCTCGTTGTGGAGCCACACCACAAGACAGGCAGGGCCCATGTGAACTGTCAGTGTATACTTGGGGGTGAGCTATAGTGGAATGGCCACCATCAGATGTCTAGGCTGCTTCTGATGCACTGCTTGAGTAAGCGCCAATGGTAGCCACTGCTGTTCCAGCCACTGCTGTTCCACCGAGCTTCTGCCCTGAGACCTGATCACCTCTGTATCCCGTGGTCAATTCTTCTCCTCACTTGTGGCTGCCCCAGATCCAGTGCTGCACTATGATGTGGAGTGGGTGGGGCTGGAGTGTTTGTTTAGCTTGGGCTGGGAAGCAGTGGGGCAGTTGTGGGAAACTCGGCAGCCACCAGAGCAGACCTCTCTCTGCCCCGCTTAGGGGGCAAGCAAGCATGCATACACAAGCACATGCTCCTCAAGAACAGAGTCCAGGCTTCCCACTAGCCCTCCTGCTAGTCCCTTTGGTTTTCCAACCAGCCAAGGTGGCTTGTCTCCTATGCATAAGACCCCGGGACTGGGGCACACAATCTGTGTCTCTCACTGGTCAATCCTCAAGTTGGGTCTCCATCTTTGCATTCTCCCTTTTCCTCTGAGTCCCTTCCCAGGGATGTAGGTCCTGACCCGATCACTTTTCTTCCCTTCCTACCCAATTACATGTGTATCTTTTGTACAGACTTGGTTGTGCAGGAGTCCTTCTGCCAGTTTCCAGATGATTTTCAGCGAGAATTTTTCCCCATATGGATGCATTTTTGATGTTTGTATGGGGGGAGGTGAGCCTCATGTCCTCTCACTCCACCATCTTGATTGATCTCCCCTCATGACAATTTATTTTTCAATAACCAATTATTTCTCTTCACATGGTTCCCAGGGAACCTAATTTTCCTTCTTTTAATTGTCTGGTTGCCATGTTATATAAAGAGTCTAAGATGCCCCGAAGTCAGGCTGCTTTGCTTTTTCATTAGGGCCAGGCTAATTTATCCCAAATTTCCTACCTCAGAAATAATCTTTCTACCACCAAGTCATCACTCATGCTGTCTCTCCTGACATAAACATCTTCTTTCCTCTTATTCACCAATTCATATCTTCCTCAGAATACTCTTCAGGACTCAGCACCTCCAGGAAGTCTTCCCTGACTAACCCCAGTGGGCTCGAGTCACCTCAACCAAGTAGCCCTCCAGGAATTCATCTATATACCCCTTATGTAGGTGTACTTGTTAGGCAAAATGTTGGAAGGAAGATTTTTATATCATGCAGTTTTCACCTACTCTTTACCCCCTTCCAGATTGTTGGCTCAACAGAGTGAATGTATTTGTTTCTTTCTTGATAACACTCCCATGCTCTGTCAACACTGGGTGCTCAGTACGATTTAGCCTAACAATACTTCAAAGATAGAACCTAGGGGTAAAACGGGAATAAAGACACAGACCTACTAGAGAATGGACTTGAGGATATGGGGAGGGGGAAGGGTAAGCTGTGACAAAGCGAGAGAGAGGCACGGACATATATACACTACCAAATGTAAGGTAGATAGCTAGTGGGAAGCAGCCGCATAGCACAGGGAGATCAGCTTGGTGCTTTGTGACCGCCTGGAGGGGTGGGATAGGGAGGGTGGGAGGGAGGGAGATGCAAGCGGGAAGAGATATGGGAACATATGTATATATATAACTGATTCATTTTGTTGTGAAGCAGAAACTAACACACCATTGTAAAGCAATTATACTCCAATAAAGATGTTTAAAAAAAAAAAGATGGATACACTTGCATTTTTAACCCTTAACACCCAAACTTATGACTTAAATTTTGAATTAAAATTATAAAATCAGCTATTCTATTTGCTTCTGAAATGTGCTATAAGGCCTATGCACATTCTGTTCCCTTTGCCTAAAATGCTTAGTGCATGTACACATGTACACATACACTTCCCACCACTCTCTTTGCCTAGTGAATGTTCAACCATTCTTCAGAGCTCAACTCAATCATTAATTCCTTAGTGAAGCCTTGCTTGACATCCCTAAGTCAAATTCCATCAAAAGTCCTCATTAGTACAGTGTACCTTTCCTTCTGTACCTGAATGAATTAATGAATTCCTTATACTCTCCCATGGCAAGTGTCAAATCTTAGTTCTTCAGAGGAGATGGTACTTTACCAATAGACTTAGGCAGTCATATGATTTCCTAAAGTCCCATAGCCCCACCCAAACTCATGGTGAGAGCAACAACAGTAGCTATTGAAACAATGCAATCTTCAGAGAGAGGGGGTAAATCCGAAAGAGAAGCCTTCTTAAAGAAAGGAATCCAACTATCTACAAAGTAACCTCAACGTGAATAATAATAGTGGAACTCTGGGAAGAGTGAACTGAAAAATAAGATGTTGAAGCAAGCAGCCAATAGATCTGGATTCCCCCCCACCAACCTTGTCATACCTCCTTTTAGACACTGACTCACTCACTCAGTAAAAGTAGGAGGTTTTATATAATGCTTTGTGTATCACAGAGTGAAAATTCTAGAGATGGGCAAACCTTCAACTTTTACAATCCTTGGAAGGAAGGCTACAGGCTGTATTGCACCCACTTCACAGACAAGAATGTGAGGCTCAATCAAAAGCCCTAGGAACCCTCTCAGAAGCAGAGGTTAGAGGCAGGGATCCAGACCAAGTATCTTTACTTTCAATCTGGTTCTCTGCCCTCTACTCTTTTCCTCATACTCCCAAAAGCCATTTTCCTCTTATAGGACACTTAACCTGTAAGCTCTAAAGAGGGAGCTCCTAAATCAATTTGCAATAGGCTCACCTGAGCTTCTCTCCTAGCCTCCTCCAACAAAATTCTCCTGTGCTCACATAGCAGAGTAGACAGGCGCTAGCTCTTGGGGTGGGCCCACTGTTGGGAAGCTTCCTCCTCTCTGGCATGCTCCCAGTCTAGTCTAGAGAGGCATCAGAAGTCTCATTCTGTTTCTTCAGTTGCCTGTCAGTTCATCCCCCAACTGGAGCAGCAGGGCTTTTTCTATTAGGTACATGCACCCTGGGACCAGGGAAAGACTTGTTTCTGTAAATGAAAGGAATAAATGCATAGCATGCCATTACTCCAAAGCCCTGAGCAGGAAGAAAGCTGACACAGTGGGCAGCTCAAGAATGAAGAGCTAGCTAGAAAGGCCTTAATAAACCTTATTGAAGTCAAGTCAGAACCAGGTATCACTGGGCTAGGAACCAACACCAAAGTGCCCCCTTTGCCACCCCAAGTGCAGAGTTTCCTCTCACAGAGATGCCTATTAGGCCACTGAACAGCATCTAAGGCCAAGGCTGCTGCCACACAGGAAACCAAAGAGAAACAGAGGAAATATATCTTCTACCCAGTCCTCTCCCTACAACCCTACCTGTTATCTGCTTGAGGGAAGAGAGATGTTACATGACTAGCATTGCAAAAGGGAAAAAAAAAAGCAAACCTTTTAAGGACTACATTTCCAAGTTGAGAGCTGCTGTCATTACTCACCTACTCCACAGAAAGCTTGGACACTGGTCTGATGGCTTACAGAGGAACTCATGTTTTCTATGGAAGGATGCAAATGTAGGGAGTAGTGGCAATGAACTACCACACTTTACCTCCAATCACCTTTTAGTGAAGTCCCATGGACCATCACCAATCCCTAACTTCTATTCCTTGAAGTATAGTTGATCCTTCTATTCATCTGACAAATATTTATCAAGTACCTACTATGTGCCATACATTCTGAATACACCATCTTATTTGATTCTCACAACAGCCATAATTATTTCCATTCAGAGCTGAGGAAACCGAATCTCAGAAAGGTAAATTACTTTACCAACTTACGAATGTCAGAGTTGAGATTTGAATGCCAAGACTAAGTCCATGGTCATCCGTTTCAACCATGCCAGGAGAGTGGAGTCAAGGATACAAATTACTATGGTCCAAGTTTTATGAGACAGTATGATACCTTCAACTAATCACTCCACCTTTCTTGGTCTCAATTTCCTTTTCTTAAAGTGAAGGGAATTTTACTGGAGAGATTTCTAAAAGCAACTTTTAATTCAAATTTTCCATTCTACTATGAATGTGATAAATGCTTTAAGAGACATCTGAGTAAAATAGTCCAGTAACATCCAGGGAAAGAATTATTTGTAGCTGAGAGGATTCAGGCTCAGATAGGACTTTATAGAGGAGATAGCATTTCAACCAGACTTTAATAGTGGGACGTGGGCATTCTGTGCAGGGGGAGAAGTTGGTGTGAGCAAAGTTATATAAGCGAGAAAGCAGATCACATGTTTCAGAAAAGAAGCTGTAGATGGCAAATAATAAGTTGAATCTAGACCAGGAAGGACCATGAAATCTGTCATCTTTCCCACAAGGAGTGGAGAACAATGGAAAGTTTCTGATCAGAGAATGATATGATACAGCAAGGCTTCTCAACCTTGGCACTATTGACATTTTAGGCCAAAAAATTCTTTGTTGTAATCGGGGGGGGGGGGAGTGTTGTTTTGTGCATTGTAACACCCTGACCTCCACCTACTGGATGTCTGCAAATTACCCCTCCACCACTGGAAACCAAAAATATTGACAGACATTGCCAAACAGATGTCCCTGGGGGTGGAGGTGTGGGGTCAGGGTAGGGGGTGGATTGCTTTCCATTAAGAACCACTGAGTTGGATGTACAGTTTGGGAAGATTAACCTAAAAGCTCTGTGTAAAAGGGATTGGAGGTAGTTTTATGCTACAGGCAGGGACCGGTTAACCAGAGGCCAGGGATGCTGTTGACACATCCAACAATACACAAAGCAGCCTCCCACAACAAAAAATGATCTGGCCAAAAATGTTAATATTTTCAAGGTTTATCAACCATCATTTAGGCAAACACCACATGTTTATACTTCGAATTACCTCCAAAACGAATCTTAGTGACTGAAAGATTACCAAAGCAGAATGGATCCTTCTCCCTTAAGAACAGCTGTGCATGTTTCCTTACTGACCTGGGAAGCTGGCTGAAAGTGGGGCCTGGTCAGCCTTGAGCATTCTAGTGTGCTAGCCCAGGGAGGCTGGAGAAGGTCAAGGAGAGAGATCTCACAAGGTATTGAGAAGGACCTACAAATTCCCTGGGAGTCAAGAGATATATGACGTTTCTTTCTTTGAAGAAATCTCTTAACCCTACTGGATCTCAGCTCTCTTGCCCTTAAAATGAGAGAAAATAATTAAGTACCTGTGTAAAGATAGAGCAATAGGACCAGATGAGGTTTTGAGATCCTCTTCAGAAATAACCAGGCTCACTGCTGCCTTGCCTTTTAGATAGAATGCACTGAATGCAATTCCATGCTAGAATTGTTCAAGGACCTGTGTCCCCAGAAAATACTTCAGTGAGCTGACATCACACCTGGGGATTGTGTCTACATACATGCATAGGTGTCTGTGAAGAGAAAGATTGGGTGGATGGGGGAGAGAAAAGGTCCTAACTGCAGATTAGCTTTACGCAAAGCTTTTGGATAAGCCCTGAGATAAGCCTGTTCCTTTTTGTGCTCTTCTGTATCATTTCTAACACCCTATCTGTGAGTCATTCTATTCCAGTGTTGAATTTGCTGTGACAAGATCCCTCATAAAAGTTATTAAATCATCACTCAGCAGTGGGCCTGACATTTAAATCAAGACACGTTGCTTTTATTCCAAGTTGCAAATCAAATTGGCTTGGAGTTTGACTCTATTTCCTTTGATTTAGCATTAAGTTATCTTATTATATCTCTGCTGTTTAGAGAACAAATTATCACTGTCTGCTACTTAAACTGACCCTCCCCCTAGAGCCCCAGTCCTATGCTCTTCAGGGACTTGGTGTCTGGCCAGCTGTCAATGGTTCATTAGTGGGAAGGGTTAGCCACAAGCCAATGCTATTTGTGGGGTCCAACATTGGTGTGGGTGTCAGAGTTGGGAATTAGAGTAAGAATGAGTCTGACAGAGAATATTTCTCTGCAGGAGGCATGGTCATAGTTCTAGCTCAGAAGCCATAAATGCCAGAGAAGTAATCCAAAGAAAAGAGTCCTCCTTGAAGGAAGAGGGGAAAGGCATAAAACGAGAGTGCGCCCATTTTGGAAGACAGTTTGACTGTTTCTTACAAAACTAAACATATTCATACCATATGATCCAGCCATCATGCTACTTGGTATTTACCCAAATGAGTTGAAAACTTATGCCCACACAAAAACCTGCACACAGATGTTTACAGCAACTTTATCCATCATTGCCAAAACTTGGAAGCAACCAAGATGTCCTTCATTAGGTAAATGGATACATAAACAGTGGTACATCCAGACAATGGAATATTATTCAGTGCTGAAATGAGCTCTCAAGCCATGAAAAGACATGGGGGAACCTTAAATGCATATTACTAAGTGAAAGAAGCCATTCCCAAAAGACTACATACTGTACAACTCCAGCTATATGACATTCTGGAAAAGGAAAAACTATGGAGAGAGTGAAAGGATCAGTGGTTGGAGGTATGTAGGGAGGAATGAATAGGCAGAGCACAGGGGACTGTTAGAGCAGTGAAAATACTCTGTATGATAAATACTGTAATGATGGACGCATGTCATTATACATTTGCCCAAACCTATAGAAGGTACAACACCAAGAATGAGCCATAGTGTAAACTATTGACTTTGAATGATTATGATGTGTCAGTGTAGCTTCATCAGTTGTACCATTCTGGTGGAGGATGTCGATAATGTGAGAGATTGTGCATATGTGGGAGCAGGGGGCATATGGGAAATCTCTGTACTTTCCCCTCAATTTCGCTGTGAACCTTAAACTCTTTTATTAAAGTCTTAATTAAAAACAAGAGTGAGGTAAGTCTGTCTTTGGGGTTTCTCAAGTCTTACATTTTAGAGAATCATCTGATGGAATTCTAGGCTCCTGAAAGGTTGGAGGAGGAGACAGAGAAGCAGGGATATAGAAAGAATAATAACAACCACTAACACCTTGAAAACTGACTATGGCTAGATGAAATGTAATGGAATTTTCAGATACATGAAGTTTTGATTTGATGCAAGAGTGGCCAAAAGTCAAGTTCTGAGAGCTAATACTCCAGAAAAAGGCTTACTTGTGGCTTGGGATCAGTGGTAAAAGCCAAAGATATTAGTGTGGTAGGGAAGAGGCTGATAGAAGCAAGCCTTGGGGTAGGGCAAGAAGGAATAAAGCTGTTTTAAGGAGGTAAACAGCCCAAGGGTGTAGAGAGAAGACTGAATTCCTATACAAAGATGAGATACAAATTCTAGGAACTCATGGAGTCAGGATGTCCGGAGGTGGTTGAGGTAGAATGCAGAGAGTACCATATTAACATCTGTTCTTTTCATCTAAGATACTCCAATAATCAGGGAATTTGAGAGACACTACTCTAGCCTTAGAGAAGCAAGATAAGGGAAGGAGTGACCACATGGACAGAGGAGGACCTGCAGTGGGAACCAGCATATTGCCCTCGACCTCAGCACCCAGAGCAGAGGGACAGGATAGATACGAGATATGCCTGATGTCTGTCTGGGAGCCACCTGGGGGGCCTTCACAGCCTTCATCATATCAAATCAGGCTGACTGCACTGGCCCTGAGGGCAAGATACTCAGCTACAGAGAGACACCCAAGGTTCCTTTGGAATTCTACAGAGTAGATCGAGAGGGGAAGGACTAGAGAGAGATCAAAGGAGAGAAAGAGACTAAAGGAGGGTCAATGCAGTAGGTGGAAGAGGATGAGAATAAAGGCAGGGGGAGTTTGTGGAGATAATATTAGAAGACTAGAACACTCGAGAACACGAGACACACTGAGGAGTGAAGAGATTAAAGAGATTGAGCTCTTCAACAGACCTCTTCCTAATGAGAGTCCTATTTTTTCCAAAGCAGACCCAGCTCAGAAAAACCAGGTGCTGCTCCCATTACTGTGGCACCATCTAAGCTTATGAAACCAGAGCTCCAACCCACCACCGCTTGCTGTTTGGTGTGCATGGTTGGTGCGGGGAGGGGGGGGGGCGTGGTGAGGAAGAGGGCAGGTTGCTATTTGCTTATTCAACATATTTTTTGCCACAGGGACCTGAATTTAGTGCTAAGCAGACAGCAGGGTTTTGGAAGAGGCTGGTGGTCCCATCTGTTCCGAGAAATCCTGCTGACTTTAAGGTCTACATAGGTAGCAGCACAAAAACATTTTCAATGTAGCCAAGCCAAGGCCAAGCTAAATGAGCAGAGAACTTTCTAGATTCAGTACAGATGAATAATTGTTAATGATAAAACAAAGCCAATGAATTCAAAGGTAATTGCCGAATACCCTTCCCTCCACACCCACCACAGACCCCAGTAAAAAGATAGCCAAATCCATGAGAATGGGCTCTCTTCTCACTCTCTAGGCTGGATATGAGTGTCAGGAAGAGCCCAGACTGGAGGCGCAGAACCTACTGAAGATTCCAGGAGCCTATCAGGCTCCCTTGCCAGAGAAGAAGGAAACAAACAAACCACAAACCAAACAAACAAACAAACAAACTCCTCTGAAAACTTCAGTAGTTCAGGTAACCATATTATTGCTAGTAGCCACTATTTGGCTGGCTCAGTCAGGTCTGCTAGGGAGGCAGGACATTGTGAGTTGCCAACTCTGTCTTGGTCAAACCCAATGCTCTAAAGGGTAAGGGCAGACCAGGGCACTTGCTAGAAAGTCAGGGTAGCACTCACTCAGTAAAGTGTCAAATCCTCATGGTGACAGAGATGCCCTGATTTGATTGATTTTGTTCTCTCTCTTACACAAACTTCTGCTAAACAAATTGAATCCTTTTACTGAAATCTTCCTCACCACTACTGAGCATTTGTTTCTGACTTAACTTCATACTTTGCCAGCCTGCCTTTCCTACTTATATCATTTCTTGCATAACTAGCCTGAGGTTTAGCTACTCTGCTCATCTTTTTATTCCACTGGGGGTGAGGGGGAGGAATTATGTCTCAGGCCAATTTAAATTATGCTACTGGATCTTTTCCAAGATTGACTCCTACTTGCCCCTGAAAAAAACCTCCATGTCACTCTGTGTTGTCCTTCATACTGCCCATCAACTACCCTTGGAGCAGCTCCTCAGAAGATCTTTGGGAACTGCCATGGACTAAAAGTCCGCGTTCCCCCCATTCATATGTTAAATGCTAACGCCCAGTGTGATAGTATTTGGAGGTGGAGGCTTTGGGAGGTGATTAGGTCCTGAGGGCAGAGCCTTAATGAATGGGATTAGTTCCCTTATAAAAGAGACCTCAGACAGCTCCCTTGCCCCCTTCTTCCGTGTGAAGACACAGAGAGAAGATGGCCCTGTATGAAATCAGGAAGCATTTCCTTACCAGACACATTGATCTCGGACTGCCCAGCATCCAGAACTGTGAGATAAACATTCTGTTGTTTATAAGCTACCCAGTCTTTGGTGTCTCTATAGGAACCCAAACAGACTAACACATACTCTCCCCGAAGAGATAGGTTTAAAAAAAATATCTAATCAAGTATTGGACCTCTCTGACTCAGCATGAGCTCTCTAGGATACTTGACCTCTAAAAAACTGGCCCCTCTTCTCTAACATCTGCTCAATAGACCTCTTCTTGCATCCATTTGAATTTTCTCAGCTAATTAAGTCTGTAACTGGAATAGAAATAGCCAATATTGGTCAAATGCATCTATGTGCCAGGCACTGTGTTAAGTACTTTAAACATGTTGTTCTCAGATATGTAAGATCAACAAACCAGATGAGTGAAAGGGCACCAGAGACAGACGTGGAACAACTAAACAGAGTATTGGTGTGACAAGTGTTATAGCATAGAGTGATATAAGGATACAGATGAGGGGCATCAAATCCAGTTTCAAGGGATCAGAGAGTTTTGAAGAAAAAGTAAAAAGTTAGGTAGGTGAGGAAGGGGAAAAAGGTATTTCTAACAAGGGAAGAACACATGAAAGGTTGCAAAAGTTTGAAGGAACATGGTATTTTCAGGGTGACTGGGCAAAAGCAGCTTGAGTGGTGATGGAAATGATGGCCAGGGTCCCCATAGACCATGCTAAGGAGTCTGGACTTTATCCTGAAGGCAATGGGGAACCATTGCTAAAAAATGAGAATGACATCAGATTTGCCCTTTTGAAAAGCCACTTAGGCCACAGAGCAAGGCAGCAGTGTGCAGTAACTTGAGGAACAGAGAGAGAGAGTCAGGAACTGTTGTCTGTTATCCAGATAACTGATACTAAGGGAAAGAAGACAGATTATAGAGTTCTCATTGTATGCCTTTGCTAGCAGTATTTATTCCTTCTGATGACTGACTGGTTTGGGATGACTGATTATTATGGTTGTATTTGTTAGATGTCCGTTGTTTTATATATATATACACATATATATATGTATGTATATGTATATATATATCATGCCTCCTCAAATAAACTACAAGCTCCTTGAAGACTGTATTCTTGAATTCTATGAATTATGTACAGTTGTCCATTTAGCAGCTTGTATATAGTAAGTGTCCAGAATATGCTTATTGAGTGACTGTTATCTATTTTTGACATACTATTCAAAAACTTACGAGCGTTAAAAGGCCAGACCTGGCAAGCTAACCTACCTCAGAACTCAGGAATGAATGCACCCTCATTCCAGCCATTGACTTTACCCCGTATCAGCAACGCCAGCATTGAACATCAGCTGTTTCTCTCCATGCTCCATTGGTCAACAGATGTATCTACACCATAGAGACTTTCCTGGGACCCAAGTTCCCTGAGCAATAACCAATGCCACAAATAATACAATATGTGTATAGCACTTCACCATTTTACAAGGTAATTTTTCCATCCATTATTTTATTTAGTCCTTTTTCATTTATATTATTCATTTATCAACTCGCAGCCAGAGACAGAAATATTGTTATAAGGAAGCAAATGAGCAGCCAGATGAAGTGTTTGACCAAGGTTCCCACTTAGTCAGAGGGTAGAGACAGGACCAGGCACATGTGTGCTCGGTAAGTCATGTGGTGCAGGGAGAAGGGCCTGGGATGAGGGTTACAAGGAACTGCATTTGAAACCATGCCCTGTCATTTATAGACTAAACCTCTAGGCAAGTCATTTAACCTTTCTGAGTTTCAGGTCCCCCATGGGTAAAATAGAAGTGACACCACCTACCTCTCAGGGTAGCTGTGAAGATCAAATGAGATGACACATATAAAGCACTTAGCATGGCACCTAGAATGATCAGTACTTCTCAGCTCCTTTTTCTCTCAGCTAAACACTTTTCAACTAGTCCACCAGTTCCCAAAAATGTCTGGGGAGAACTTTACAATTCGGATTCCTAGGCCCTACTCCATGCCTACAGAATCACTGTCTCTGAGGAGAGGGCCCAAACGATTTTGATGCAGAGCACAGTGGGAAGCCACCTGAATCAGACCGTATCATGAGCCCAAACTGGTCTAGCTTTTAGATGAAAAGTAGAAGGGAATCAACATTTACTGGGACCTACCTAGCTCGATGCAGTGCTTGAAAGATACGTCTGATGCGATTCTTCTCAATTCACCTGGATGGGGCTTGGTGAAGATGGTTCGAAAAAGTCATATGAAACAACACAGAGACATATATTTTCACCCCTGTAACATTAATTTAGCCAGAGAATTGCTCCTAGGATGTGAAGGAGTTGTCCCTGGTTTTCTTTCTGGCTCCTGACTTTGAAACCCATTTCGTTTTACTTAAAAAAAGAAACTTCTGGGTCAGTCTAAACTATAAAAATAATAACAGTAATTATAATAGCAGTTATTGTTAACATTTATTGAGTACAGACCCTGTACTAAATGTTTTAGGTATATATCATTTCATTTTATCTTCACAAGAGCCCTGTGAAATGGTTGCTGCAGTATTAACACCTCCAATTAAAAAATGATTTCTGATTTTAAAACAGAGGCTTAGGAGTTAGTATCATCCCAGAATAGACAGGGAAAGACACTCACTCACTAAAGGTGAGGGGAACAAAGAAAGCTGATGCTGACGTTTATAGAAGGAAATTGTGTGGAGGAAATGGAAGCAAGGAAATTAAGCGTGAATCACGTTCTTTGACCTGAGGACCAGGCAGGACCGAGAAAGAAACAGAACAGAATGAATCTGCCTGACTTTACTGCCATCGCGTGGTGGTCTGATGTATAGACAACTGGTTCACAATTCTGCCTTCACTGTTTCAGTCAGTGAGCCCACTAGACCCTCTGCGGGACACTGGGTGCGGAAATAAGGCCAAGTAAAGCTGAGGACCTGCCCTTGAGGCCTTTTTAGAGCCTTGCCTCCCTCTGGAGTCACCAAGCTGGAAGTCACCTTAGGGATCCACTACTCCAGGGGTATGCACCCTCCTCTCATATGGGGAATTTCAGGAAAGACTGAAATGTTTATAAACACCATTATTTTTTCTATTCAAAATAAAAATAGTTTAGCATTCCATGTGATGTATAGAGTCTCATTACTTTAAGTTCTTCTCTATTTTTTTTTTTTTTCGGTACGTGGGCCTCTCACTGCTGTGGCCTCTCCCGTTGCGGAGCACAGGCTCCGGACGCGCAGGCTCAGCGGCCATGGCTCACTGGCCCAGCTGCTTCGCGGCATGTGGGACCTTCCCGGACCGGGGCACGAACCCGTGTCACCCTGTATCGGTAGACGGACTCTTCAACCACTGCGCCACCAGGGAAGCCCTGAGTCCTTCTCTCTTTTTAACAGGAGATGGTCAGTGAGAAAACTAGCACTGAATTTTTAGCTACTGAAATGATAGGGAGGAGGAAGTTAATGGTAGATCAGCTTTCTCATTTTTTACCCCTTACACCTGTTGGGCATTTTTTTCATCAAGCACGTTCATGTAAACTTTGTCATTTCATGGCCAAAACAATCTCTGAAGGTAGATAAAATCATCCTCACTTTAGTCATGGGGAAATAGGTCGAAAGAGCTGAAATCTGTATGTAGAATCTAAAAAAGCCAAACTCGTAAAAAACAGAGAATAAAATGGTGGTTATCAGGGGCTGCGGGGTGAGAGAATAGATGTTTAAGGATACAAACATTGCAACAAGTACTAGATAAGCCCTAGAGATCTAATGCACATTACAGTAAATATAGAAAACAATATTGTATGATAATCACCAAACTTGCTAAGAGACTAGAACATAATTATTCCAACCACTACAAAGAAATTATAATTACATAATGTAATATAGGTGCTAATGATCATATTACAATATATAAATGTATCAAACTAACATGTTGTACAGCTTATATTTATACAATGCTATATACCAAATGTATTCCAATTAAAACACACAAAAAATAAAGAACTGAAATGACTTGGCTATGGTCACACAGTAAGATGGCAACAGAGCCACCCTACAATTTGTTCATTCCACTCAATGCAACATTTAGAGAGTGCCAAAAGTGTGCCAGGCACCAGGGATCTGCAGTTGAATTAAGTTGCTCCCTCACCCACTGATTCCCTCCTCCAGCTTAGCCCAGCTTCTCCTCTGGGTGGAGACTTCTCTCTGTTTAGGCTAGGAGGGCAACTGAAAAACCTTAAGCAACACCTGAGCCGTAAGTTTTCCAGAAGGATTGGCTGCCCAGGGCATTCTAGCTGATGTTGCCCAATGAATGAGTTGCTTCTGGCAAGCCCTTTGGCTAATCCCTAGCCCCACCGCATGGGTGAGTGATACTAAAAGGCTCCTATCCTCTAGGAGGGTTGCCTTAAGAAGACTGGTTTATTTCTTCACTATCCTTCTGGTTTTTAAGAACAAAATAAATATGAAATTAGATCAAGGGCCTCACCACAAAGGTAGGTAGGTCACGACAGGGAGTTAGGTAGGTATCTGTGGCCTCTATTTGTTCATCAGTCTAGTCCAATGCTCTCTATGTAAAAACGGGGGAACCAAGGCTCAGAGTGGGAAAGTGACATGCCCAAGCAAGCTTAGGAAAATTAAAACCCAGCTGTTCTGATACCCAGGCGAGGGCTGTTTCTACCACACTCTGCTGCCCCTCTGTGGACATGAGAATGTATTAAGCTGTTTTATTATGCTCTGGTGAGCACAAGAAAACGTCCATGAAGAAGGAAACTGACAGAGAGGAAAGGTAACAGGAAACGCCTGTAAACTGAACCCATAAAGGCCAAACCCCGAGTCACCATAAAAGGCTTTGAACTGGCAAGAATGAAAGGAAATGTTGGGAGAAAAAAGGAAATGGGCCTCTGAGAGAGGAAACACAGGGCACATACACAAGGCCTTTAGGTAGCCTCTGTTGTGGGCCTTTGTCAAGTTGAGTAGGTCTCTCCCTCCCTCCCTCCCAGAAGTCAAGCCTGGGGCATCCTCTCCAAAGAGGCTCTTGAGAACTGGGCTGAGTACCTACTAACAACAGGTTACATTTAGTGCAACCTAGTGTGCTAAATATTTTTAGGTGTGTCTTACTTCACTTAATCTTCTCAATAACCTTAGGGAGAAAAATATTTTTATCCACCCCATTAACGGAAATGCAGAGAGGCTGAGTAGCGTGCCCGAAGATGCACAAATAGTAAGTGGCTGGGCTCACATCTGAACCCAGGTTTTTCTATATTAGCCTGTGTTGTTATTCATCATGCTATGTACAAGTGGTTCCTTGCTTTTTTCTGAAAACTAAAGTACTGGGGACCTTTTCGTTTCAACAATCGGTATCATTATAATGATAATACCAGACAACACATGTTGACCAGTTACTATATACCAAACCCTGGACTAGGGGTTTTGCATGTGTGATGTCATTTGATCCACACAACAACCCAGGAAGTAGCAATAAGCTCCAAATGCTGAAAAACTTGCCCAAGGTCACAGAACTAAGGGTGTAGCTATGATAAAGCCCACTCTTACCACTAGGCAATCCTCCCATGGGTTCTTCCCTGGCTCCCATTCTTGGTGAGGCCAATTAAAGGCTTGGTGAAGTAACTAGAATGTGGAGTTAAATGCATCCATTTAATGTTGAACCGAGATAGATTCATTTGTGTGGGATCAAGTCCATGAAATCTTCATTTGATGTCTAGAGTTCAGTTAACAACCATCAACGAAACAACTTTCTCAGCTTAAATCTTTCATTTACTTAATCAAATTAAAGTGTGGGAAAGTTGGCACTTGGCCATTGCTGGGAGCCTTTGTCTGACTTTCCCCTTGTTACTGAATAGGTGATTTATTCAACAAACAGATATTGGATTGCCATTGAGCAACATCTCAGTGTGCGTGAGAGTCAGTGAGCTAGCCCCAAGTCCCTAGTGGGGAATTGAGATAGTCACTGTGCTTATTGGGTCTCAGTAGCTATAAATGAGACCACTGATTGATCTACAAGGTCCCTCCCATTGTAGCTTTCAGTTCAAGTTCATGATTATTGTTTATTTTTTCTCTTTAAAATATTTGTTAATTTCTTATTTTTAATTGAGATATAATTGACATATGACATTATATTAATTTCAGGTGTACAATATGTATGATTCACTATATGCATATATTGTGAAATGATCATGACAATAAGTCTAGTTAATATCCATCACCACACATAGTTATACATTTTTTTCTTACAATGAGAACTTTTAAGATCTACTCTTTTAGCAACTTTCAAATATACAATAGAGTATTATTAACTATAGTCACCATGCTGTGCATTACATCCCCAGTACTTATATATTTTATAACCAGAAGTTTGTGACTTTTGACTCCTTTTACCCATTTCACTTAATCCCCACTCTCTGCCTCTGGCAACCACCAACCTATTCTCTGTATCTGTGAGTTTGTTTGTTTTTTTCTTTTGTTGTTGGTTGTTTTTCTCAGATCATACAGTATTTGTCTTTGTCTGTCTGACTTATTTCACTTAGCATAATGCCCTCAAGGTCCATCCATGTTGTTGTAAATGGCAATATTTCCTTGTTTTCTGTGGATGAATAATGTTCCATTGTCTATATATCCACAGTTTCTTTATCCATTCATTCATCAATGGACATATAGGTTGTTTCTATGTCTTGGCTACGGAAAATAATTCTGCAATGAATATAGGGGTGCATATATCTTTTCGAGTTAGTGCTTTTGTTTTCTTTGGATAAATACCCAGAAGTGGAATTGCTAGATCATCTGGTAGTTCTATTTTTAATTTTTTGAGGAACCTCCATACTGTTTTCCATAGTGGCTGCACCAATTTACATTCCCACCAGCAATGTACAGGTGTCCTCTTTCCTTCACATCCTTGCTAACACTTCTTATTCCTTAAATATATATATATATATATATATTTAAACATCTTTATTGGAGTATAATTGCTTTACAATGGTGTGTTAGTTTCTGCTTTATAACAAAGTGAATCAGTTATACATATACATATGTCCCCATATCTCTTCCCTCTTGCATCTCTCTCCCTCCCACCCTCCCTATCCCACCCCTCCAGGTGGTCACAAAGCACCAAGCTGATCTCCCTCTGCTATGTGGCTGCTTCCCACTAGCTATCTATTTTACGTTTGGTAGTGTATATATGTCCATGACACTCTCTCACTTTGTCCCAGCTTACCCTTCCCCCTCCCTGTATCCTCAAGTCCATTCTCTAGTAGGTCTGTGTCTTTATTCCCGTATTGCCCCTAGGTTCTTCATGACCTTTTTTTTTTTATATTCTATATATATGTGTTAGCATACAGTATTTGTTTTTCTCTTTCTGACTTACTTCACTCTGTATGACAGACTCTAGGTCCATCCACCTCACTACAGATAACTCAATTTCATTTCTTTTTATGGCTGAGTAATATTCCATTGTATATATGTGCCACATCTTCTTTATCCATTCATCTGTTGATGGACACTTAGGTTGCTTCCATGTCCTGACTATTGTAAATAGAGCTGCAATGAACATTTTGGTACATGACTCTTTTTGAATTATGGTTTTCTCAGGGTATATGCCCAGTAGTGGGATTGCTGGGTCATATGGTAGCTCTATTTTTAGTTTTTTAAGGAACATCCATATTGTTCTCCATAGTGGCTGTATCAATTTACATTCCCACCAACAGTGCAAGAGGATTCCCTTTTCTCCACACCCTCTCCAGCATTTATCGTTTGTAGTCTTTTTGATGATAGCCATTCTGACAGGTGTGAGGTGATATGTCACTATGGTTTTCATTTGCATTTCTTTGATACTTAGTGATGTTGAACACTTTTTCATGTACCTGTTGGACATCTGTCATCTGTATGCCTTTTTTTGGAAAAAATGTCTATTTGGATCCTGTCACCATTTTTAAATCAGATTGTTTGATTTTTTTTGCTATGGATTTATATGACTTCTGTATATATTTTGGATATTAGCACCTTATCTGATATATGATTTGCATATATTTTCTTCCATTTGGTAGGTTGCCTTTTCATTTTGTTGATGGTTTCCTTTGCTATGCAAAAGCTGTTTAGTTTGATGTAGTTCCACTTGTTTATTTTTGCTTATGTTGCCTTTGTTTTTGGTGTAAAATCCAAAAAAATCATTGCCAAGATTCATGTCAGGGAGCTTACTGCCTATGTTTTCTGCTAGGAGTTTTATGGTTTCAGGTTTTATGTTAAAGTCTTTAACCCATTTTAATTTTTGTGTATGGTGTAAGATAGTGGTCCAGTTTCATTCTTTTGCATGGGGCTGTCAATTTTCCCCAATACCATTTATTGAAGAGACTATCATTTTCCCATTGTATATTCTTGTTTCCTTTGTCATAGATTAATTGACCATATTTGTGTGGGTTTATTTCTGAGCTCTGTATTCTCTTCTACTGATCTATGTGTCTGTTTTTAAGCCCAATACTATACTGTTTTGACTACTATAACTTTGTAATATGGTTTGAAATCAGGAAGTGTGATGCCTCTGGCTTTGTTCTTCATTCTCAAGATTACTTTGGTTATTTGGGGCCTTTTGTGGTTCCATACAAGTTAATTTCTTCTTTAAATGAAGAAAAAGAAGAAAGAGAGTCAATTACCTAAACTTAACTGATGAATCTTGTGGGTAAGAGCCAGGTAAGTGAATTTCTGGGGGGGGGGGCAGGATGTAGAGCAGGCACTGGGGGAGGACTGGGATGGCAGGGAACCTGGAAGATGGACTGAGAGACAGGAGACGAGATCCTAGAAACAGGAGAGGCATTGGAAAGAAAGAGTTCAAACTTTTGGTGGGCAAGGGGTCTGAGATTCCTTTTGTAACTGTAAGTTTTTGTTTTGAGATCTGTATCTTCCCCACCCCCTTCAGATCATTTATCTGACACTCCCCCCAAAAAACACACACAGTCTCCTTATCTCAGGAAGAAAGACTGAGATAAGACACACATAAGGAGTAGATATCCCACAAGACCAGAGAGAGGCCCTAGGTAGACTGCATATGGTCTTAGAACGTGGAACACAAAAACTTTTCTACACATCTTTATATCTTTCTTCTATGATCAAGTTTTGCTGGGCAATTTAGGTTCCTTTATTAGTGCAAGTCAAATCTAGAGGCACTTTAAAATTTCCCACACATATTCATTCCACTGAGGAACTCTTTGAGAATCCCATCACGTCCAGCCACTGCCTTATTTATTTGTACTCTGATTATACTAAAAGATTGACAGGGAACTCAGGCTGAGCGCAGGTGGTGAGGGTGGGGGAAGACAGGATGCAATACTGGGTACTTTCCATGATGTTTCAGACATTTGTTTCTGAAAACAATAGAGCTAAAGCATATCTTAAGGAAAAAAATTCTCAAATGACTCAAGATACACCCTCACCAACAGAGAGGAAAAAAGTCATTGTAGCACACATAGGACAGTGAATTAGGAGATAAGGCTCTACTCACAGTTCTGCCTTTAACTTGCTGTGTGACCTTACACAAATCACTGTACCTCTCCATATTTCAGGGTTTCCTCATTATAAAATGGGCATACTACCATCTGCTATGCATGTACTTTAAAGGATCAGATTAGATCATATTCAGGAGAACATGTTGCTAATGTGATCCATTGATAAGGTAGAGACCTTACCTTAGAATTATGTGCTCCTGATAACACAATGGTTTTATAAGCTTGCTTGAAAACAGCTATGTGCCATTAGAAGTATTTAGCTTCTCTAAATTCTCAGTGGGGCTCATTTGTGTATCCAATGCTTATAGGTCTTTGGATATGAAGGAATGCTCTAATAGTTTTATAGATCTAAGAGAATTTTGAAAATCACAGTGAAGCTGAAATATGTGTATAGGAAATCAGTTGAAATCAACTGAAATCTCTGTTCACGGGTCCTGCTCATTACACCTTCACTTTGTCAAGGACCTTGCTATTCTGCATCAATCTCTCTCCACTATAGGATCATTACCATCATCATTCAACTATTTGGTCATCTTAGTAAAAGCCTCTCTTCATCCCACATTCTCCTTCAGTTACTACACAGTTTCTCTGCTCTCCTTCATAGCAAAACTTTTTGAAAGAATTGTCGGCACGTACTGCATTCATTTCCTCATCTCATAATACCTCTAATATCTATAAATCCAAAACTGCTCCTCTGGGTCCCTTCGTCTGGCTGACTCCAATGGCCACTTCTCTATCCCCAACCAGCAACTTGCAGCAGCATTAAACACAATTGACCATGCCCCTTTCTTTTTTTGACATACTCTCTTTCTCTTGGCTTTTGTGACACCACACTCTTCATTTTCTTTACATCCCTCTGGCTACTCCTTCTGTGTCTCCTCAATAGGCTCTTTCTTCTCTACAGAGGAGCATAGCGGCTAAGAGCACAGACTCTCAAGCCCTGCTGTCCAAAATGGTAGCCACTGGTCACATTGTGACTATGACATTTAAATTAATAAAATAAAATAAATTACATTCATAAAACTAAATACATTAATATTTATTAAAATTTAGATTAATAAAATCAAATTAAAAATTCAGTCCCACAAACCTAACATTTCAACCACTCACCAACAACACGTGGCTTGTGGCTAACACATTGGACAGCAAGACGCAGAATATTTCCATCACTGCAGAAACTTCTATTGGATGGTGTTACCTAGACCAGGTTTCTAGAATTTGAATCCCGGCTCTGCCATTCTACCAGCTGAGTGACCTTAGGCAAGTTACTTAATCTCACAGACAAATATCCCTGCCCTCGTGGAATTTATGCTATTCCTACAATGGAAAAATTAGGGTGTGTCTAAAACATAGGCTGGAGATCTATAAATGTTAATAGCTCTTCAAGAGATATTGGTTAGTGGAAAATGCAAAGTGCAGAACAGTATGGATAGCTAGATAGTTAGATAGATACATTTGGTTGGACAAAATAAAGATATGCATAGAAACACATATTTTTACATTTATGAAAAATTCTGGAGAGATACAAAAGGAATGTAATGGTCTCTTTGGGGAATGGTATTGGTGTCAGGAAAAAGACTTACTTTGCATGTTCAACCTTTGTGTACTGTTTTATTTTGTCACATACATAAATTACTTTTGATTAAAAATAATAATCTTAAATTTTGTATTTAAATTTTGTATTTAAATTTTGTATTCATGTATATGAATTGACATTTTTCTGGTTGTCTATTATTGTATAACAAACCACTCCCAGAACATAGCAGCTTAAAACAACAATCATTTTATTATATTTCATAAATCTGTCAGTCACAATTTGGTCAGGGCTCAGCTGAGCAATACTTCTAGTGCAATTGGGATCAAAAAGGGTCATTCAGTGGTATTCATATGGCTAGTGTGGAGGGTCCAGGACTGCTTCACTCATATGTCTGGTGCCTTGGCTGGAAGTTTGGACTCAACTGGGCCTCTCTGTCTCCAATTATCTCCAGGACTTTCCATGTGGTCTCCAGCAGAGTAGTCAGATTTTTTTTTATATGATGGCTCAGAGCTCCAAGAAACCAACATGGAAACTACAGGTTCTTTAGATGTTAGGCCTAGAATAAACTTGATGTTACTTCTGCCATACTGTATTGATTAAAGCAGTTGTAGGTAGGCCAGCCCAGATTCGGAGGATAGAGGGTAGAGATTGACTTGGCCTCTATATGAGAAGAGTATCAAAGCATTTGTGGCTATCTCTAATGCAACACAGATATCAAGATTGCTGTCTTAATACAAGTCATATCTTTGATAATTCAGGCTAGGACTAAAAATCATAACTGTGGATGGTTTAGGATAACTTGACTGGGAAGCCTAGGGAAAGAGGAGTTGAAGACATGAGGGTTACCCTTTCATACTGGAGGCTGCAGGATGCCATTCAAAGTATCAGAGTGAGAAATCTACTTACTCTAAGAATCAACTTCCCTGACTGGCAATGCCTGCTTCTATTGTCCTCCCTATCCCCTTCACCTCTCTCAAGCCACTCAGGGTACGAAGCTCAGGTAGGGTCCATGTCTTTCTTGGCTCTGTGTCTCTCCCTTCCCAAAATACAGAGCACATAGGAGGGTACAGAGCCTACAGCAGAATCAAAGTAATGCCATCATTTGACAGTCTACCCCCCAGCACATTCTTCTCTGCTGTCTATTAAGGAAGCCCCTCATCTATTTTAAGTCAAACCCTGTGTTAGATACTTCAATATACTTTTTCTTATTTCACCGTAACAACAGAACTGATATGGGTATTATTAGCATCCTCCATTTTACAGAGAAGGAAACTGAGACATAGATATTTTAACCCCATACAACTACAAAGATGGCAGAGCCTGGATACCAACCGAGATCTTTGACTCCAAACTCTATGATCTTTCAGTATACCATGCTGCCTCTCAAGGAAAAGGGAACAAAGGCCTATACACTGGACACTCAGTACTTTTCTCCTATTTCATTCATATATCCTCTTAATATCTAAGGTGTGTGAGGATGCTTCCACACTGCCAGAATCTCCAGGGTATTAAAGAAAGGTCTAAGGAGAAAGGCTATACTTCTAGCATTGGCATCCCCAAATCTTGGTATTCACAACCTTGGCATTCCCATCACATCATGAAAGATTTCTTTTTAATTCTACTACAAGTTTTACTGCTGCTCCTAGCACCTCTATACTGCAAGGGAACAACTGTTAATAGAGTTGTCATTGTCCTGTATGTTTGGGCAGCTGACTAGAAATGGGTCAGGAATGGCACAGGTTATCTCATTTTTTCAGTACTAACCAGAAAGGTGCTAATATACAGGCATGCAATTGGAGAATATGGGCAGCAAATGTGGGCTTCAGAGGAATAAGAGACACAGCGAGTTGGAAGGATGTGACAGTGATTCAAAAAAGGAACTAGGAGGGCTTCACTCAAGCAGGATTCTTCAATTCCTTCACCTCTACAGATTCACAGAACAACACAGTGTCCAGTGCACTAAGGAGAGGGGAGCTAGAGCCCTTAGGCAAATATATGGTGTAGGAGAGAAGGGTAAATAAAGGAGAAGAATGCAGTGGAGAGGGAAACAGTAACCAAAGGAAAAAAAAAAACCTGAGTAAATGAAGGAAGAGAAAAGTAATGATCCTGTGGTAAACACAATTGAAGCCCGTCAACTTGGGACAGAGGCAGCCAAACACAAGATTGCCCATTTGGGAACTAGGTCCTTGGAGGTGGTGATTGATGCAGAAAACTGCCATACGACTACATGCAAATGACATCTCCAGTTTTTCACTCTGGCATTTTACATTAATAAAAGTAGCCACTCATTTTATTAGAAAAATATTATCCTCATACCAAAATCCAATCAACACATCACAAGAAAGAAATCTACAGACTAATATTCCTAATAAATATAGATGCAAAAATCTTCAACAAAATATGGCAAACCGAATCCAGCAACATATAAAATGGATTATACACCATGACCAACTGTGATTTATCCCAAAAATTCAAGGTTGGTTTAACATATGAAAATCAATAAAATACATATGATCATCTCAGTAGGTGTAGAAAAAGCATTTGACAAAATCCAGCACCTTTTCGTGATGAATACACTTACACTAAGAATAGATAGAAAGGAACTTTCTCAAACCTAATAAAAGCCATCTATGAAAACAGCCTAGCCAACTTCTTACTTAGTGGTGAAAAACTGAATGCTTTACCCCTAAGATCAGGGATATGACAAGGATGTTGAATAGAAAACTCTGACGAGTTCTATTCAACATTGTCCTAGAGGTTCTAGCCAGGGCTATTACACAAGGAAAAGATTGGAAAGGAAGACGTAAAACTATTTCTCTTCTCAGATCATGTGATCTTGTATATAATAAATCCTAAGTAATCTACTAAAAGTTCATTAGAATTAGTAAAGGAGTTCAGCAAGTTTGCAGGATATAAGGTCAATACAGAAAAATTATTTGTATTTCTATACACTAACAATGAGTGATCCAAAAATAAAATTAAGAAAGCAATTCCATTTACAATATAATCAAAACAATACTTAGGGATATATGTCACCCAACAAATTGCAAGGCTTATATAATGAAAACTACAAAATATCATCAAACGAGGTTAAAGATAACTTAACTCACTGGAACATCGTCTTGTGTTCAATGAGCTGGAAAACTTAATATTGCTAAAGAGGCAATACACTCCAAACTGATCCAACCTCTATCAAAATCCCAACTGATTTTTTGCAGAAATTGACAAGCTGAACCTAAAATCCACATGTAAATGCAAGGGACCCAGAGTAGCCAAAACAGTCTTCATGACTTTAGATTTGACAATACTGTATTCCTAGATCTGATACCAACAGCACAAGCAACAAGAGAAAAAATAGATAAAAGTGGATTTCATCAAAATTAAATAATTTTGTATTTCAAAAGATGTCATCAAGAAAGTGAAAATACAACCCACAGAATGAGAAAAAGTACTTGCAAATCATATAACTGAAAGGGGTCTAGTGTCTAGAATACATTAAGAACTCTTACAACTCAACAAAAAAGGGCAAATAGCCCAGTTAAAAATCAGCAAAAGATTTGAATAGATATTTCTTCAAAGAATATATAGAAATGGCCAATAAGTAAATGAAAAGATGCTCAACAAAATCAATCATCAGGGAAACACAAATTAAAATCACAATGAGATATCATTTCACACACATAGGGATGGCTATAATTTAATAAATGTAAAATAAGTATTGGTGAAGATTTTGGAAAATGGGAACCCTTATACATTGCTGATGGAAATGTAAAATGATGCAGTTTCCAAAGTGATGTTTTCACTTTGGAAAACAGCCTGAAGTGTCCTCAGAAGTCTTAAATATAGTGTCACCATTTGTCCCAGCAATTCCACACCTACCTAGATACATACCCAAGAGAAATAAAAATATATTTTCAAACAAAAATGTATACACAAGTTTTTTTTTTTTTTTTTTTTTTTTTTTTTTTTTTTTTTTTTTTTTTTGCGTTATGTGGGCCTCTCACTGTCGTGGCCTCTCTCGTTGCGGAGCACAGGCTCCGGACATGCTGGCTCAGCGGCCATGGCTTATGGGCCTAGCCGCTCTGCGGCATGTGGGATCTTCCTGGACCAGGGCACGAACCCGTGTCCCCTGCATCGGCAGGTGGACTCTCAACCACTGCGCCACCAGGGAAGCCCTATACACAAGTTTTTATAGCAGTATTATTCATAATATCCCCAAAGTAGAAAAACCCAAGTATCCATCAACTGATGAGTGGATAAAATATTTTATATCTATACAATGGAGAATTATTCAGCCATGAAAGGCAGAAGTACTGATACGTGCTACAACATGGATGAACTTTGAAAACATCATGCTAAGTAAAAGGAGGCAGACACAAAAAGCCCCATATTATAATATGATTGCATTTATCTGAAATGTCTAGAACAGGTAAATCTAAATTGATGGTGGTTTCTGGGGGCTGGGTACAGGGAGGAATGAGGAGTGGCTGCTAATGGGTAAGGGGTTTCATTTTGGGGTGATGAAAATATTCTGCAATTGGATAGTGGTGATGATTGCACAACCTTGTGAATATACTAAAACCCACTAATTGTACACTTTAAAAGGGCAAATTTTATGGCATGTGAATTATATATCAATAAAGCTGTTATTTTAGAAAAGTAGAATTATAGGACTAACAACCCAGCACCTGCCAAGTATTTATTCATTCCTTCACCTATGGCAGAATTATATTTACCAGTCAGCCCTGCCCTGAGCCAGGAACACTGAACATGCTGGGGTCTACATTTGTCATGTCTTCTATATAGCCCTTCCGTTATGTTATGTTTGTAGAGTAAACAGCTCCTTCCTCCAAAAATGAGTCAGGTGAGACTCAAAAAACAATCTAAGGCCACAGAGAAAAAAGGGAAGTATTGGAGCATAAGCTATAGGGAATGGGTGGCCTCATTGTTCCAAAATCCTCTCCTTCAACTGAGGATACTCAAGGAGACCTGGACATTTCTCCTCCTATTCTCTTCCATCATGGTAGGTTGGACAAATATTTTGAAATCTTCCAGGGAGAGTCCAGTCTATTCCCAATTCACAATAATGAACTTAAGCCATTCTCAGTGAAGTTGGTAACCACAGAAGAGCCCAGAGCTACTTCTGTCACCCATTTTAATATTTAACACCTCTTGTCATTAACATGCCAGTAACAATGTAAAAATGCCAGTAACAGTTCCCAGTGTTTAACCTAGGTTCCTAATGCATGATGTAAAGCAAATTACCTCTTGTTATAACCTCAGTGGGGAGCGAGAAGAGATACTATTGATTTGTATTTGGAAAATAGTGCCTAGAAGGATATACAACAGGGACTAGTATTTATTCAGAGGATGACGGATTAGCAGTCTCCAAGCATTAGGAATCCCTCTGTAGATAGGGTTGTCCCAAATCGGTCGCAGGACTCTGGGTAAAATTACATAAAGAGTGTGGAGAGATATGGTTAAAGAAGTAGAATTTATGTTCAACCCTTGTAAATTAGCAAGGCCACATAAGTCTGACCAATCCACCACTTCCCACAAGCTAACATAGTGAGAGACTCAGGCAAGCACCACGAGCAAGCACAGGCACCTCCAAGAGCGCTTTGAAAAACAGATTCCCGCTGAGCCATCACCACCATCCTGCACAGGGCACCTTACCTAACTGAAATTGATTGGAGACATTCCCACATGTTTGCATTATCTCTGGGCTATTCCATCCCAAGGGGTATAATGCACAGCCTGAGCTTATCAGCAGTCCTGGAAAAAAAAAATAAAAGCATACACACAGGTAGAAAAAATATAACAGGTCTTCTATCATCCCAACATTCCCTCTGAATTAGCTCAGCTCAAATTCTCCCTCCTCCACTCAGAGCTTACCTTTCCCCTTTTACCCTAAATGTCTATGACACTACCAACTCAACAGGATTTCTTTGCTGTGCCAGAGGTGGTGAGTTGCAGTAGATAGTGGAGGGGACAACTCACAAAGAAAGGACAGTATTGGGGATTGAGACAGGCCAGTATGCTTTTCACAGCCAAAATGTTTTTGCCAATGACTTACAAAGCTGAATTGGCCTCTCCAACCAGACTCCTCTTCTATCTTGGTCTGATTTACAAAGAATAAAAAGGTAGGGGCTGCTACTCTTTCCTACAATTCATCCTTTTCTAAGAGTCAAGTCAGTCCTTACTAGTCAAAGGTAGGTCATGACTTCTGTAGCTTGAATTCAGCTGCCAGACTGGGATCTACAGAAAGCATCCACGTTATCTAGGCTTCTCCCGGTGAGCAGGGCACCAGACTCCCTCTTCCAGAAACACTTCCTTCTTCTGAGAAACCATCCCAGCTTCATGCTAAGCATTCCTACTTTCTTTGGCTTCCAGAACCTTCCACTGTGCCCCTTGCCTTCACCTCCATTTTGTTTAGGTCATTTGGTTACTACAGGGAAAATCTATGTGATCTTAGTGATAACCTTACTCTTCTGACCAGAGATACAAATCTGGGTCTGCTTGCTGACACTGTCTTTTAAGGACAACTGCCTCATCCACAGCTCTTGTTTACTGCCTAGGTTTACATTTTATAACCTATGATCACCTCTCCGTTGCCTTTGGCGACCATGGATTGAACTAAGCATTGGCATCTGACACAAAAGCAACCAAATTCATTGGCTGGCCAGTAATGGATGACATCATATCGTGCTCTGAAGAGAAGAGCTGGGCCAGATTTTTGTTTCTGGAAATTTTAATCAAGAAACACAGATGCTGGACTTCCCTGGTGACGCAGTGGTTAAGACTCCACACTCCCAATGCAGGGGGCTCAGTTTCGATCCCTGATCAGGGAACTATATCCCACATGCATGCCGCAACTGAGAATCAGCACGCCACAACTAAGGAGTCAGCCTGCCGCAACTAAGACCCAGTGCAACCAAATAAATAATAAATATTTTTTAAAAAGAAAAGAAACATGGAGAAGCTGAGCTAGTTAGCAGATGGAGCAGAAGTTAGGAAAAAACACCAGGAGGCAAAATCAAGTGTGTGTCAAGCTAAAGCCAAGTTCAGTCCAAACTTATGAATAGACATCAATTCTGGGTAAGCTGAGGAAACCGATTGGTAAAATAAGAGAATAGAGAGGCAGGAAGCAGATACATCATGAGGGGAAAACTCCATACTGCTCCTGAAAGAGCTAGAGAATCTAGTCCTTCCCAATGGCTTTCCAGTTCCATTTTTCTTGTGTTATAATAAGTCCCCTTTTCATTGGAGAACTCAAGCAAGTCTCTGCTGCTTACAGCCAAGAGAGCCTAACTACAAGAACGCTATACTTGAGTACTACACCAAAGTTCATAGGAAGGTCACCCGCCCTGAGTGTGGATGCAGAACCTAACACATGACACAGAGCCTCCACAAAGCAGATATTTGACTAATGATGACTGGGTGGCATAGTTAGAGGTTACAGAAAGGTTTCGGACCGTGAAAAGCAAGCTGCCCCAGGGACTGCCAGCCTCACCTTCGTTTCTCTTTCCTCACCGAGGAAGACTCCATATACACTCTGAGAAGCTAATAAGCCCACTTTGCCTTCAGCTGCAGCCTTTTGGAAGATCTCAAAGTACTCGCTAAGCTTGTCAGCAACATGGCAACCAGCTGTTCTCAATACTCAGTGAGGCCAGAGAAAAAGACAAGGACCTAAAGAAAAACCAAGAAAAGTTGAAATAGGAAAACAGAGAGAACTTTCTGACGGTGAGAGAGGGTTTAGAAACCAAAAGAGTGACTAATTAAGGTTAGAAATTCCCTTCAGTGGAATGCTTAAAATTAGAAGACACTCTTATCTGTCTGATAGTCTTAAAGGAAGTGAAACTGGTCACTCAAAAGACTTTTCTAGGCTCTGGAATTTATCCAGTGGCAATGGAACAACACTCCTATTTTTTCTCACCACAGATAAACTGAAATCATAGGATATGAGGAGGTATGAGCCAGAGTATGTAAGCCCAGAGTATGTACAATGGGTTAAGGACAAAATTGGAAACAAAACCTCAGCCTTTTCCTGCTTTCAGTGTGTACCCTTTGAGACAAGAGTTAATAAAAGGTGAGCTTTCCCACACAGACTAGGAAGAAAAGAACACAAGTTCGTAAAAGAACAGCAGTTCTGTATTCTAACCTCCACATTCAGATCCCTGGGACTGGCATGAGCTCTGACTTCTCAAGCAGGAGCTTGTGCTGGCTAAGTGCCTTTCCTGACACGGCAGGAGGAACCTTTCACCTTTTTCAGTCCCCCTAAAGACAGGGCTTGACTTAAAAGCTGCCTGCTTGGAGTTGTTACCTTGCAATTTTTCACAGGCACCAGGCCAGAGACCAGGAATCTCTGCCCAGGTATGTGTTTTGCCCCAGCGCATGTGGCTCCGTGCTCTGCCCAACCTGCCCTACCACACCTCCCATCCCCTATCCTCCCTCCTGCCTTTTAGACAGGTGAGCACAGTAGGTTGTAAACATACTTCACGGAGACATTGGACCTGTAACTGACAGAAGATTCATTACATTTGTCCTAGAAGATGTGTTATTTTAAAATGAAGTCACAGGATAATTTATCCTCAATTATATTTGTCCCCAACAGTTCTAATGAATTTGGGATATGAAGATGGGCTTCAAATAGCAACATAGAAGTCATTTTCCATTGACAGGCTCTGCCACCTTCTGGAAGACTGGGGGCTTATTTAAAATGTAGATTCTTGAACTTTACCCACAGATATTTGATCCAGTAATTGTAGCCCAGGAATATGTCTTTCAAAAGCACCCTAGTGATGCTGATGCTTCAGGTTCTGGCACCAACACTTAAGAAAAACACCACTAAAAATATTAAAAGCAGGAGCTCTGGGGGCAGAGAAAATTAGTTTAAATCCCAGCCCTGCCATGTATGAGCTGTAGCCCTGGCTTCTACTTTTCTACATGCCATTCCTAACTACAGGTTTTACTGCCCCTCCAGACACATACGCCCCATGGAGAAGTCTGTCCCAACTGCACCTGCCTCTAGAAAGGGAAAGCCCTTTAGAGTGTGTTACCACCCTTACTCCACCACTGAACATGTGCAGGTGACCAGTGGGCTGCCATCTTCCTTCCCTTCCTCAACTGCTCCTTCCACAAGAATCCCCTATCACAAAACGTACCAAGCGTCCTCCTGAAACACGGTTGCTATAGTTTTCATTCCTTGCTCTGACCAAACAGAGGCCTAGAGTTAGACACTTTGCTCGGGTTCAGCCCTTGTGGCAACCTCAACGCCAGTACAAACCTTTGGGCGCACAGTCTCGGACAGACCTCAGAACCCTCTCTGCTGCTACATTCCAGCTGCCCTCAATCTTCCCCTGCTGCCAGAATGACTGCTTCCCCATATCGCAACAGCTGTATAACCATCTCCCACATTCTCAATTAGGTAGATGCCTAGTTTTTGTCTCCGGGCAGGGAAAGTCTCCTCAGCTGGGTGTTATCAACCTCCTTTGTCCACCACAACCTCCCATTCACAAGTGCAACTGTTGGGTGGGCAGCCATCTTGTTACACTTCACACCCCACTCCCAAATATCTGTCCAAGTATGGCTATTTGGTAGTTTGAATTTACTACCCTGAGCAGAAGTCTAGTATGGGTTAATTTGTTATTAATTTGTTCAATTTATTGCTCTTATAGCAACTTCAACTCAAACATAGTGGAAAATTTATGTCTGCCGTCCAGCTATATCTCAGCTTTCCCTTCCCAGGGAACACTCCCACTCAACTCTGCTATTCATTTCACTGCATATTCTCTCTCAGAGTTATAAAACAGTTCACCTCTGCTAGAGATTTCTAAAGTACATCAGGAGAGGCTTCACAGAGAGGCTGCATTTGACCTGGCCTTTGAGAGAGAGAGATTTACAGGCAGAGATGGAAGAAAACAGAATTTCAGAAAAAAGCAACACTATGAACAAAACTGAGCAGAGGTTTTCAAATGTTAGTGTGTACTGGAATCATGTTGGGAAATGATAAATAACAAATCCAAGACAGTAGTTAACTTTGCTGTGGGAACAAGAGAATACTATCAGGGTATGAAGGAGATTTCAACAACATTGGTAATATTCTATTTCTTAAGCTGTATAGTGCACATATCTGAAATATTTCATACTATGCTTTCAAAAATAAATCAGCATGAGAGGCCGTGTAAAATGCAGAGTGCCAGGCATCAGTTCTGATTGGGTAGGCTTGGAAAGGCACTAAGGTATCTGTATTTAACAAGCACCCCAGGCAATTTCTTATACAAGGGCTTCATGGACCACTCTGAAAAACATTGTGATAGAATTTCTTCTCCAAACGGAAAAAGAAAAATCAATGACATCAGTGCATAAAGCCCAGGGCTGAGAGTCAGAAACCCTGGACCACAGTCTCTGTTCTGCTTCAAATTTGCTACATGAGTTTTTGTTAGTAGGTTAACTTCTTTAAATACCATTTGCGAAACAGAAAGCCACTTTTATAATCCTTGTTCAGCATGGTAAGGCTAAGTTAAATTATGCCTGATGAAACTTTGGAAGACTTTCCAGGAAATGCTTGGTTTCCAGAGAAGATAATGGTTTTTAGAAAACAGCACCCTTTCCTTGAATCAAGTTCTCAGTGATCCGTCTCCAGTGGCAACTTTCATTCAGCTTGAAGCATGTAGCATTAGGACCTTCCATGGAGAAAATCATTAGTGCCTGTCTGAGTGTGTTGAATTCCATCTGCTTAACCAAAAAAAAAAAAAAAAAAAAAAGTCCAGAGTCGTAGTTCTCACTTGGGTTGGGGAAAGGGAACACATCAGAGTCACTGGAGAGATCTTCCAAAACATGCAGCCTTCCACCTGTTGCTGTGTGTATCAGTATGGGAAAGAGGACTGGAGAGTTGGGTCCACATTTTTTAAGCACTCCATGTGATTCTGATACATTCCCTGATCTAGAAAGATTCTTGGCCTCCCTCAAGGAACCTGATCCAAGATCTTACACTTTTTCTTGCCAAGAGTTCCTTATATTTACTTCTCACTTATTTCTTCTTTGGTTAGCTCTCACTGAAGGTAGAGGATAATTCACAAGCATCTTGCATATGTATACACAGGGGAATGTAAATAATGACCTTGTTCTCAGGGACTGGGGGCCAGCTGGTTAGAAACCTCAGCATCCCCAGGGTTGAAATAATCTCCTGGCCAGATGTTTCCTTCACCGGTTAGAGGAGGGCATGAAGGTCCCAGTGGAAGGCTCTCTGGACCTACACTTGTCCAGCTGGATCAGCTGCAGGTGGAGCAAATGGGACCCAAGGGTCCCATCAGGTCACCTTGCTGAGTATGACTCAGGCCAGCAGCTCTTTATTTCTTCCTGTCTCTCCCACTTCCCACCACTCATCTCTGTGGGCAGCCGCCAAATGGGGGAACAAAAGTCAGGCAGGGGGAGGGAGTAGTTCTTAATGGATCCTCCATCTCTTCAGTGGTTTGGGGTCTGGCAGAGATAAACCAGACCTGAAAAAAAATGGCTCTTCCCCCTGATGTATTTTGGTTAATGCGCTAGCTGCCGAGAAGCAGCCAGGCCTGGAGCAACAAAATCAATTTCCCTCTGCTGAACAACAAGCTTAAACTTAACCCTCACAGCTCTTTCTCTTATGTCTTTTATCCACGGAGCTCAAAATGCTGTTCAGGCTTGGCTTTCTGCCACAAGCAAAGCCCATCTCTGAGGAGTGAGACACCAAGATCTCTGAAGAACCTTGGATAATGATTGTATGCCAAGGGGTGCCTAGAAAATATGATACATTCAAGCAGCCTTCACCATTCCTTCACATCTGATGCAACTTTGACAGGCACCAGTTTCTAAAAAGGAAATGAGAACGACACTTAGTTGGCTGGTATTACAGGCGGGGAAGCTGTATAAATTTAGCAATCTGTCCAATATCCCCAGGGATAACCCTTGTGGCACACCTTGGATCTTGATTCTTTCCATGAGTACTGTCAAATGGCATTTTATTCTTGAACTTTAATGACCCCCATCTAAGTGTAAACACTGTGACTATGTTCCTATGAGCAATGGTTGATGGGGAATATAAAATAGAATCATATGAGATTAACATGATACTGATGTTTCTATTGCCACTGTATTATATCTGCTGCTCAATTAAAGCTCTCCCCCACTCAGTCCATGAGTGTCTAAATCTCCATTACCTACCCACATCTCCCTTCAACAATTTCCTTTGAGTTTCTGGACCTAGAAAGTGAGATCAACCAAAATGTATTATATGGAGAACCATAAACATTTTGTGAAAGTCTCACCACTCAAGCCTAAGATAGGAGGCAAGGTGGGTGTAGGAGCCAGTGTTAATGCTTGGAGTCAGATGGAGGCTATTGCTACTGACGTTCTGATTCCTAACAGTTAGTCCCTGTTCACCCTCTGCTGGAAATTCTTAGAAAAGCAAGTGAAGCTAAGTTATCACTCTCAAGTCAGAAGAGAAGAGAACTCAGGGTGCTAATGCCTTTGAATGGAAGCCTGGAAAAAAAGCAAAGGATGTGAATGAACCCAGCTTTCACATGACCAACTTATCCCAAAATACACTAACATTGCCTTAACCATATGTTCATTCTTTCTACCATTACTGAATACCTGCTCTGTGCCAGGCACTGAACTGGGCTCTGGGGCTATAAATATGCGTTGTAAGGAGCACCCCTTTCACCTGTCAGCTAAGTGTCACTTCCTGAAATAATGTGCCCATAGAAGTACCGAGCTAGCCATAGTAAGCCCAAGAATGCAGGTGAAAGGTGAGCCGACTTAAGGTTCATTTGTAATATCTGTGGAGCCTCCAAAGGGAGATAAAGTCATAGGCTTAAACCAGCCTTAATAACTGGTTCTGTACCATGGTTTTGAAGCGGAAGAGAGAAATTAATCCAATGACTTTCCAATGTGGCCAGAAAATCATTAGTAGCTAAAGAGTGGGATTATTCAGAGATAAGGGAGGTTAGAATGTGAATTCAAATAGGAGAAAAACCATATGATCATCTCAATAGATGTAGAGAAAGCTTTCAACAAAATTCAACACCCATTTATGATAAAAACCCTGCAGAAAGTAGGCATAGAGGGAGCTTTCCTCAACATAATAAAGGCCATATATGACAAACCCACAGCCAGCATCATCCTCAATGGTGAAAAACTGAAACCATTTCCACTAAGATAAGGAACAAGACAAGGTTGCCCACTCTCAACACTCCTATTCAACATAGTTTTGGAAGTTTTAGCCACAGCAATCAGAGAAGAAAAGGAAATAAAAGGAATCCAAATCGGAAAAGAAGAAGTAAAGCTGTCACTGTTGGCAGATGACATGATACTATACATAGAGAATCCTAAGGATGCTACCAGAAAACTACTAGAGCTAATCAATGAATTTGGTAAAATAGCAGGATACAAAATTAATGCATAGAAATTTCTGGCATTCCTATACACTAATGATGAAAAATCTGAAAGTGAAATTAAGAAAACATTCCCATTTACCACTGCAACAAAAAGAATAAAATATGTAGGAATAAACCTACCTAGGGAGACAAAAGACCTGTATGCAGAAAACTATAAGACACTGATGAAAGAAATTAAAGATGATACAAATAGATGGAGAGATATACCATGTTCTTGGATTGGAAGAATCAACATTGTGAAAATGACTCTACTACCCAAAGCAATCTACAGATTCAATGCAATCCCTATCAAACTACCACTGGCATTTTTCACAGAACTAGAACAAAAAATTTCACAGTTTGTATAGAAACACAAAAGACCCTGAATAGCCAAAGCAATCTTGAGAACAAAAAATGGAGCTGGAGGAATCAGGTTCCCTGACTTCGGACTATACTACAAAGCTACAGTAATCAAGACAGTATGGCACTGGCACAAAAACAGAAAGATAGATCAATGGAACAGGATCGAAAGCCCAGAGATAAACCCATGCACATATGGTCACCTTATCTTTGATAAAGGAGGCAGGAATGTACAGTAGAGAAAGGACAGCCTCTTCAATAAGTGGTGCTGGGAAAACTGGACAGGTACATTTAAAAGTATGAGGTTAGAACACTCCCTAACACCATACACAAAAATAAGCTCAAAATGGATTAAAGACCTAAATGTAAGGCCAGAAACTATCAAACTCTTAGAGGAAAACAGAGGCAGAACACTCTATGACATAAATCACAGCAAGATCCTTTTTGACCCACCTCCTAGAGAAATGGAAATAAAACCAAAAATAAACAAATGGGATCTAATGCAACTTAAAAGCTTTTGCACAGCAAAGGAAACCATAAACAAGACCAAAAGACAACCCTCAGAATGGGAGAAAATATTTGCAAATGAAGCAACTGACAAAGGATTGATCTCCAAAATTTACAAGCAGCTCATGTGGCTCAATAACAAAAAAACAAACAACCCAATCCAAAAATGGGCAGAAGACCTAAATAGACACTTCTCCAAAGAAGATATGCAGATTGCCAACAAACACATGAAAAAATGGTCAACATCATTAATCATTAGAGAAATGCAAATCAAAACTACAGTGAGATATCATCTCACACCGGTAGAATGGCCATCATCAAAAAAACTAGACAAAATAAATGCTGGAGAGGATGTGGAGAAAAGGGAACACTCTTGTACTGCTGGTGGGAATGTGAATTGGTACAGCCACTATGGAGAACAGTATGGAGGTTCCTTAAAAAACTACAAATAGAACTACCATATGAGCCAGCAATCCCACTACTGGGCATATACCCTGAGAAAACCATAATTCAAAAAAAAGTCATGTACCAAAATGTTCATTGCAGCTCTATTTACAATAGCCAGGAGCTGGAAGCAACCTAAGTGTCCATCATTGGATGAATGGATAAAGAAGATGTGGCACATATATACAATGGAGTATTACTCAGCCATAAAAAGAAACAAAATTGAGTTGTTTGTAGTGAGGTGGATGGACCTAGAGTCTGTCATACAGAGTGAAGTAAGTCAGAAAGAGAAAGACAAATACTGTATGCTAACACACATATATGGAATCTAAGAAAAAAAATTGTCATGAATAACCTAGGGGTAAGATGGGAATAAAGACACAGACCTACTAGAGACTGGACTTGAGGATATGGGGAGGGGGAAGGGTAAGCTGGGACGAAGTGAGAGAGTGGCATGGACATATATACACTACCAAACGTAAAATAGATAGCTAGTGGGAAGCAGCCGCATAGTACAGGGAGATCAGCTCAGTGCTTTGTGACCACCTAGAGGGGTGGGATAGGGAGGGTGGGAGGGAGGGAGATGCAAGAGGGAAGAGATATGGGGACATCTGTATATGTATAATTGAGTCACTTTGTTATAAAGCAGAAACTAACACACCATTGTAAAGCAATTTTACTCCAATAAAGATGTAAAAAACAAAAAACAAAACAAAACAAACTTTGCATAATGAGTCTAAGGAAAGAGGGAAACAGAAAACATCACCTTAACTGGCACAGCAAAGAGAATCTGGTGCTTTTCCTAAGAAGGCCAGGAAATCATGATACCTTAGCTCAGTGTTTCTCAACCTTGGCACCACTGACATTTGGGACCAGATACTTCTTTGTTTTGGGGAGTGGTCAGCTGTCTTGTTCTTGTGCATTGTGGGATATTTAACAGCAACCCTCACCTTTATCCACTGATTGTCAGTAGCACCCTCCCCAATTTTTGATAACCAAAAACATGTCAAAGACCTTACCAAATGTCCCCTGGTGGGGGATGAGGTATGTAAGAAATCAGCCCCTGTTGAGAAGCACTGTCTTAGCTCATCACTAACGTCTCACCCCAAGGCCACATAATGCAGTCATTGGAGAGAAGAAAGAAAATTAGGATCTGGGTTATCTTGCCAATGAACAAATTTAAGGAAAGAAAGGAAGTGAACAAGAGAGAGGTCACTGTCATTTGCTTACAGCCACAGGGCAACTTAGTGAAAGAGCCAGACGTGGGATCCAAGTTTCCTGGCTCCAGGCACCCACACTGTGCTGCTAATGGAGGTGACAGTGATAATGAATAATGATTCTACAACTTTAGGAACAACAGCAACAAACTTCAGCAATAGGTTCTACCAGCGCTTTTTTCCACTGCCCCAACTAGGTGTAAAACATAGCTCACATATTCACACACACATTTGCCTGTCTGTCTTAAACTTGCTTTTTCTTCTCCGTTCAGCTTAAACTGCTCCCCTTGCTTTCCTACAGTCTGCCATTTTTGCATTTTGCTCTTTCCTAGCCCATCCACACACTGCCAGCATCCAGGTCTCCTGCATTAAATTTAGAGGGAGGCTGAATGAGGGAAAAGCTAAGTAGGGTGCGTCAGGGCCACAGGAAACCTGGATAGTCTGTTAATGGCTACTAGACAGGGCTAGCCTTAGATGCTGTCAAATAAGCAGTCACCTGAAGTCTGCCTGGTACTTAGCATTTCACTATTAGAGATGTATTTTTTGGTGAGGACTGTACATTAAATTCTTATTAGTAATTAACACCTGGGTGTATGTGTCTATCAGATCACTGTCCTCTGAGATAACTACCAGAGATCAGGGATCTTAGAGGTCAAGTTTATTTTGGAGCAGTAATACTGGAGTATAAGTTGCTGCCCCTGGAAAGCAGACCTGGATAATATTCTTCAATGGGCACTCTGCAGGGAGAAGAAGGTGATGAAAATCAGGGCTAAAAAAACCAGATATCAACTCTGCCTACTAGCCAATCTTGCTGAGAATAAAACCCTGATGTAGATTGCACTTTGGGGAGTCCCAGGCTAGGTGTTTCAAACGAGTCCCCATTCATAGCCCTAGAGATGGACAAAGGGGAGAAGCTGAGAGTGGATTTCCCCATGAGACAACATCCCCACTACCCACACCCCTGCAAAGCTCCCCAACCTACCCAATCCCAGCAACACCGTCTTACCTCCCACAAACTGTGCGGCTCCCATGCAACGTCCCATCATTCTGGAGATGAGTTCCTCCATGCAGCAGCCTAGGACAGCAGCCAGTGCCACCAGGAGCAGCAGAGCACAGCCGGCACCTGTCACTACTGTGCACATCTGCCAGGCCAGGCTTGGGATGGCATTGAAGCTGGCATAGCGCCCACACTCTTCCACCATGATCAGACTCTGCCCCTCTCCCCTCACAGGGTAGTTGCACCTCCGGAATGTGCTGAATGACACTGGCTTCCCCAGCTGGGATCCAAAGAGCCAGTAAGGCAGGAAGTAACTGGTAGAACTGGCCACAGCGGTAACAAGGGACAGGAAGGCCCAGAGGGTCCCCGCCAGGGTCAGGCTGCTCCGCATGGTCCCAGGTTTCTCTGCGGGGATGGGGAGATGAGTTGGGTCACAGCACCAAATGTAGAAAGTTATCATGTAGGCTCCATTGGCCTAGTTTTTATCTGCCTGGCCAGTCCTGGGGCTCAGTCATGTGCTTCTTGGCCCTTACTTCTGGATAAGATTATTGTCTCAAGGACCATTTGGGTCCCTATGGGATTCTGCTCTCCAGCACTTTTCCCATCTTCCCTTCCTTCCGCCTGATTCAGAGTTCTATGGTCTCTAGGCTGCCATGGAAAAAGCGTAGAACTGAATTAGTGACTGTTCTGCCCACTCCAATGCAGCCTGAGCAGACAGCTTTTAGCTCTTGACATCCAGCATGGAACAAGTGACAGGAGGGAAGTCTGAATCAAACCAAGGCTCTCTGGAGAGCCCCCAACTTCTGGTGGAATGGCCTTGTTGACATGAAGGCCTGGAAGGAGGCAATATCTCAAGAAGGCCAGGAACCAAGTTGTTTTCAGAGAGTTAAGAAAGAAGGAAGATAACTCACAGGGCCTGCCTCTACTCCAAGGGAGAAGAGGGAAGGAGAGCTCACCATGGAGTTAGAGGATGTGCCCATTTGACCTTGGTAGGATGTCCAGGAGAGCATTAATGTGGGCTTTCACAGTACTACATCAGCTAGGTTAAAATGGGTAAATAAAATAAGGGGTGCCTAGTCTCATACCCTTTGCTTATCACTGAGTGAGCACTGTTCAGTCACTTTTTCCCAAAATCAAAATGGGAGGCACCTTTCCAACCAGTGAGGGTTGTCTAACACTAGGCTATCTACTAAGAAAACCTGCCTGGTCCTTTGCTGAATGAAGTTAAGAAAGCATCTCATCTCTCTGAAATGGATCATGTACCCCCTGCCTGGCATCAGGAACATAGATCTATAGCTGTAAGGGCCTTTCAAGGTGCCTTTTGGAACAAGTCATCTCAGATTCAAGACAGTGAGAGTCTTTTTAGATCTAATCTCCTCAGCCCAGCTCACAGATGGTTTTCACAGACCCCTCTGTCAAAAATCCACCACTTCCCTCCCAACTCCATTAATCTGCCATTGCTTTCTGGCCTGTTTCTCAATGAGGGCAGCCAGAGACCACACTGAAGCTTGCTGACAGCACTGTGAACATCTCCAGCAAGCAGACGGTGGAGTTTGTTTCAGACACTTCTCCATGATTCATCACCACTGCGTAAAGTTACAGGTGGTGGGAGAGGGGTTCAGCGGTGGGGGACTGAATGCACGGGAATTACAGGAACTGGCTATATTGCCAGTTTGGGACATTGTCAGGAGCAAGCAGCAGTTGTACTCAGGGTCTCAAGGACCTTGTCCAGCCATAAGCTCTGTCATAACCATCATCAAACAGTACCTGGCACAGAGCGGGCACTGCAATCCATATTTGTTTAATGAAACCCATTTTATAGAAGCATCCAATTTCCAGGCTGGCAGGGATCTTAATGAATCACCTAATTCAACCTTCTTGTTTTACATATGGGGGAATACACCCTTGTAAAGGGGGAAATAATTTTCCCCAAGTCGCAGAGTAAGTTAGCAAGCAGCCACAGTGGAATAAGAAAGCCAATGTGCAGATTCCTAGATCAGTACTTTTGTACTACACAGAGCTAATCACCCCCCTGCCCTATCCCTTTACAGATGGAAATACGGAGAGGAAATGATTTACTCAAGGGTAAAGAACTAGTGAAGTACACTGGCCGGACTAGAGCCCAGTTATTTGATTCTTAGTATAATGCTCTTTTTTCACTCCACCACAATTCCCCTCCTGATACATACGTATTGTGTGCTATGTGTTTCGTGCAGGAAGGGAGCAGAGATCATAAATTGCAGGTGCTTACTTTGGAATGTTAAGGCTTTGGGAAGAGAGTGCCCTGAGCTGGGCCCCAGGGAATGAGGCTTTATGCCTGGGAGTGGAGGGAATGAGAGAAAGATGTGATGAGGTATTGAAAGCCAACAGGAGGAGAAGTGGAACTAGTTTTGAGTAATTGCTGTTAGAAAGCAGGTACGCTTGGACGCAATGAGGCAATGCCTCTGCTTGCTATATTAGAGCATGTAAGATTATGGAAGATACAAGCAGCCCTCTTTTATGAACTTACTTCTTCGTGAAGAAGCCCAGGCCAGAGGATGAGAGGAAACAAGCTGATGAACAGCTGCTGGCTGTAGCATCATATTCCCTTCCAAGTCCATTATTTCATGTGCTCTGCCCAACAATCTTCTTAGGTTGGTAAGAAAGGTATGAATAGTACCCCCAGTTTACAAATGAGCAAATTGAGGGTCAGAAAGCTAAGTGACTTGCCCAAGGTTACACAGTGATTCAATGGGAGAGCCATAATTTCCCACTTCTCCTTCATCTGCAATTTTCCCCCATATTCTTCCTCATCACCCCAAAACTGTTTCAATGAAAAGCCTCCGTGGTTTCCCACCCATGATGCCAAAACTGTTTAAGGATGGCAAAAGAATTAGAGGGGAAGGACAGGGAAGGTAGGAGGAAGGCCACTTTCTCTAAGCAGCATGTAACCGTTAGGACCCGGGTATTCACTGTTTCAAGTTTGTAGTCAGAACTAACCCCATATGTCCCCCACAAATGTCATCACCTTGAGATCAGAAGTACCAGTATGACAGCCAGTAGAAGGGCAGAGAGCTTAAGGCAGAGAAAGGGACCATATCAGTGAGTGGTACCTACAACTATACTAAAATAGGAGGGGGGCTTCTGACATAAGGTTATCACCATCTGTGACAAAGCAGGATGTTTAAAAAACTACAAGAATGCCAACCACTATTACCATAATTTCATTAAAAAAAAAAGGCATTTCGAAGCCAAGAGGTAGGAAGTCAGGATTACAAAATTCCTTTTAAATAAAATAGGTTTAGCTTTAGAAAAACTCATTGGCCTTCAGAATTTAAATACTTTCAACTTCAGGAAAAACTCATTGTCCTTATTTCATTTAGAATGAGGGTGTCCAACCATGCTAGTTCACTTGGGACTGAAGGATGTGGGACTGTCAAGGATGAAACTAGGAAAGTCCCAAACTTGGATGGGTTAGTCATTCTCTTTAGGACTAGAAGTGTGGAGAGTCAGCACTGTCCATGGACAGCATGTTGAGAATCACTGCCACAGATAATTTTCTCATGTTATCTCTCCAGGACCTAAACAATATAAAGTTAAAAGTGACCATGGAATTAAGTAATGGAGAGATGAAATCTTTATATTTTGAAGGTAAACCTTTCTGAATCATAGGCTTGACTTCATGTAGACAAGAGAGGTCAGGAATCCAGTTGCTCAATATTTTCTGTTCACAAAATAAGCCCCGGCCCAGCTTCACCTGTGGCCAGATAACGAGGCAATGGGCCATGCGGAGTCTGCATGTACATTGCTACATGTTCACATGTACAGACAGGGAAGTGCATTCACGCAAATGCTTTGAGTTACTGCACCACCTGCAATGGAGCAACCTCCCTTCATGACAGCCCTCCAAAGCAATCCAAGTTCATTCCCAGGGGCTATCCAAGTCTCTTTACATTCACATTAATAAAAGTCACACACAATACTATACTTCACTCTATCTTTATTCCTCTTGTGTATTTCATGTAGCAATCGCTTTTTTTCCCTGTCCTGGAATGCCTAGCCACAGAGCCACACTGGATTTCAGAAACCAAGAACTCACCCTGGTGCTCCTGCTAAGTGGTCCAGTAACCAGGTATTGATAGGATTGCTATTGACCCCCTCTCTTTGGTTACATGGTCCCTCACCCTTAGTTGCTCTATCTCATAAATGGGTCACATGCCTGTTTCTGAGAGCAGTTGTATGAGATGCAGTGAGTCTGGCAGAAAGTTATAACAACCAGGGTAGAAGTATGAGGTCTGTTCTAAATTTGTTGTTTTTACTAAAGACTAGTGGTAAAGATACAGTGGTCATTCTAACACAGACTCATGGATAGAGGTCATTTCAACCTGTTAGATGCAGGAAACCCACCTAAGCCATACATGTCAAACAGTTATCTATATTGCTTTCAAAGAACTCTAGAGAAGAGAACTCTACAATTTTTCTCAGTAGCTTGATAATTCTCACTGTCAATAAATCATTTGTTACATCTCATTTTAAACCGTTTTCTGGTGCAACTTAAGGCCAATTCCTTTGGTCGGGGCCTCAGAGGGAATAGAGAACAGCTTGGCCACTGTCCTCCAGACGAGAGCCCTTCATCAACACAGATTAATTCAGATTGCTGGTAGCTTACCTTTAGACTTTTTCTCCCCAAATGAGCACTCCACCTCTCCCTGTGGTGTCTCGTTGCCAAGACTGTAATCATTTGTTCTCACCTTTTCACTCCCATGTGTACCTACTCATATGTGGGCACGCACTTAGTTAGTATCAGTGAAACTGGAAACATTGCTCTTATATTTTTCTTGGTGGAGAAAAACGAACCAAATTCTTCCAATACCTTACCTCCTCCCCAGTCCCCACAGAAAAAGACTCAAATCCTTTTGTTCCCACTCAAGCTTGTCATACAATTTCTGGGTTAAGGACAGTGCTATCTTGGCTAACAGGGTCCAGGTAAAGAAGCCAACGAGTTAATGACCAGAATATGAAGTGGTCAGAAAGGGAGTCTCTGACTTGCATCTGCTGAGGAAAATGTGACTGCAACACTACCGGTTTTGGACTGCTTTGTGAAGAGCAGCTCTGTTGGCAAAGGAATATGAACGGACTTTCGCCTCATGCCCCTAGACCGTGCGCATAGCCTACCTGCCAACCCTTTTACAGATACATCATGCTCAGTGTTGAGACTTTAGGAAATAAGCAGGCATATGGTTCCAATGGGTAAATAGAGTCCTACTCCAGAGAAATGTCTTGCCATTGTATCAAATTGGATATATAAGCAACCTGACCATTCTAGATCTTTCTGCTTCAGACACAGCCTCAAAAAGAATCTACGACCACTTCCCAAACATTTCTCTCTTTATTTTCTGCCACCTGAGTTCCCCAGAAGTTTCTCCTCCTCTGTACATCTCCACAATGGGAGTGTCTCCAGATTCTCCTGTGCCTGAAATCATCCCATGATCTATCTACTCCCAGAACTTTGTTTCCCATTTGCATCCCGGTGACTTGAAGAAGACCTCACTTTTTGTAAGCTTTATTGAGGTATAATTGATATATGAAAACTTGTACATATTCAATGTATACATCTCTCTGAGTTTGGACATATGCCTACATCTGTAACACCATCACCACATGAATATATTAAATATATTCATAAACTTCAAAAAGTTCCTTGTATTGTTTTGTGGGTTTGTGTGTGTGCTAAGAACACTTAACATGAGATCTATCCTCATAATGAATTTTGAAGTGCATATTGTTAACTCTAGGTACAAAGCTGTACAGAAGATCTCTAGAAGTTATTCGTGTAGCATAATTGAAATGTAAACCTATTGAGAAACAACTCCTCGTTCCCCCTCCCTCCAGCCCCTGGCACCCACCATTCTACTCTATGCTTAAGAAGACCTTGCTTTCAGTCTAAGTCTTGTCTGTCAAATCCTCAGCTTTCTTGCTTGCTGATGGTCTTTCTAAACCTTCTCCCTCCTTCCATCCTCTTTTAGTCTGGGGTAGAAAGACTAGCAAAACTAGCTGTGTTGGGTTTGTTTATTTATTTATTTGCATTGCTCCATCCTGAGGTGAAGATGTCCACAAGCAGGTAAGGCACGAGGAGGCAGGAAGCCAGGGAGTGAGTGCAGAGACAGGACCAACCAAGTCATCAACAACCTAGAAGGCCAATTCTAAATAATCAAGTTGGCCAGGCAGAGACAGAGAGAGCCCATAAAAAGAACCTCCATGTCAAGTCCTGGGCTATTCCCCTTCTCCTGGGTCTGAGGTTAGAAAGGTGGGAATTGGAATGATTTCCCTAAATTTCATATGAGCTTCTCCCTTCTTTGTAAATTAAAAAAAAAAAATACTGCTCACTGAGCTCTCTGTCTTGTCTTCTGCTTTGGAAAGTGGCATATCAATTAGAGATCTTCACCCCAGTTCTTATTCTGGCTGGAACGATGCCACCACCTTTAGTGAGCAATTGATTGGCTAGGAGTCCTATCTCACTACTCCAACCAGCCTGCTCTGGCAAGACACTGTTAAGTCCTATCAACAATGGAATAACCGGTAAAGCATTTCCTCACACGCTTAGGTTCATAGCCCCAGGCCTGCTATTGTTGCCCAGGAGTCCCTCTACCCATGGCCTCAATAGTGAATAAAATGCCACCATAGCCAACCTCCCCCATTCAGTGAATCTGGCCAGTGTAGGAAGAAGGTGGGCTGAAGGCTTCTCCTCTCACTTCAGCAGACATGAGAGGCAGCCTGGCATATGAAGGGTGTTTTTCAAAATGGGGTCCCTAACGCCTCTGCATCAGAATCACCTTCGATGCTTGTCCAAAATGCAGGCTGTGACATCCTTTTAGGGTTCACTGAATTAAATTTTATGAGATTTGCATTTTTCAAAAATCCTCAATTGATTCTGATGGAAATTAATGATTGAGAAATACTCTTTTAATGGACAAGAGTCCAGATTTTAGAATCCAGATCTGGGATAGGGTCCTAAGGTCTGCCCCTTGCAGGTTATATGAACTTGAAAGGATCAATTAAAACCTCTAAGTTTTAGTTTCATCTATAAAATGGAGATGATGGAACATAAAGTTCAAGTGAAGTAACATCTGTGCTATGTATACCTAACACCAGGATAGGTGCTCATTCCCCCACCTATCAGAGAAGACTCCATTCTCCCATAAGTAATAGAGAAGACTCAAAGTCACCCAAGAAGTAGAATATCATACCTCTCCCCTTTCTCTGCTAACCAGTCTTTCAGTGATTTCTCCTCACCCCTAGACTTCTTTCTGTTTTCTGTTTCCCACCACAAAACAGAATCATTTGGCCCAGTGTTCCTTTCAAGAATGGATTTATAGTTAAACTATTTCAGGTTTTTCTGGAAATCGTCATGCTTTGGCACACAGTAGGAACTCAAATATTTACTGAGCTAATGCAATCTTTTATTTCCAGCCCAACTCACTTTAACATCTGCATTTCAGTTTAACCCCAGCACCCCATTTTAGTACCATAACCCCAATTTAGGCAAGTCTAAGAGATCAACCCAGCATATCAGCAAACCCAATCCACTTTTATTTCAATAGATAGGTCAGAACAAAATCCTTCCCTCCACTCCCAGAGACATGGACTTCCTCTCCTCAAATTACCAACTCTCCTGAGGAAACCAACTAGCATTTAACCCTTAGGTCTTCACACCATGTCAGTATGAAATAGGAATTCAGCCCTGATTCCTCTTAGCCTCTGTGCAAACAACAGACTTGAGGAAGTAAAAATGCACCAGGCTGCCTTTGGGAAGAAAACAGATTCTCTGAGCTGTGAGATGAAAGGACAGGAAGCCTGAGAAAGGAAGGGGAGAAGGGGGGGTTGAGCAAGGGGAGAGCAAACAGTTTCTTATCCAGCTGTTTCAATTGCATTTGGCCCAAGTTGCAAATTTACCTTCTGACCACGAAGGCTGATTGACTTGTTTCCTCTCTTCGGACTCAAATCTGAGAAACAACTTCTCCTTACAGCTTGTCAGAAGGGGATGGGAATCCCAGCTGCTCTTTGCAGTGATGCCTGAAAATCTTGCTTTACCTTTGGGAGAGAGGGGCGGAGTCCAACCTAATGGGAATTAACTCCAAACACGCTGGAGGCTTCAAAGTCAGCCTCAGACATGCAGGTACTTGAAGTAGCTTAGCGGGCACTGAGTCCTCCACCTCCATCCTCACAGCTGCCAAGTTAGCTGTGTGTGAGTGTGTGAGTGTGTGTGTGTGTGCCTGCCCACACTTGAACTGCATATCTATCTCACTTCCTCACCTGTTACCCAAATGCCTGCTGAGGAATAGAGGTTCTCCCTAACTTCCAAAGCCCTAAATAATCTCACCATGTATATTAGGTAGCACCTAATGTGGCTGGAAACAACTCAGAAGACACATGCCTGAAGGGAGTAAGACAGAATAACCTCTTTTTCCCAAACTGATTTCCACTATGTGATAGGGAAGGTGCTCCCACAGAGCAACCTATGGCTCAAAGATATGACAAGTTTACATTTCAGAAACTTAAAATCACACATTGAAAAAGCTTAACAATACCTTTTAAAAAATAACAGTACTACCAAAAGTCAGTGTCTCACTTATCCCACAGCACCAATAACTGTTTTTGTGTTAGAGAAAAGAGCTGAGAAGACTGGAGATTAATGGAGCTTTGCCTAACACTCTGCTCCAACCTGATGTCATCTCTCCCACCTATAATGTCCCTGGCACTCCATATTTATTTTGGTAAACTTATTACCTTCTACCTTGTATTAGTTTTTTGCATATATGTCTCATTTTGCCTCTGAGTTGCCTTGTGAACAGGGAACTTTGCTGAACAAAATGAGTTAGAAGAAGGAATGGTAGTTAACTTAACTTAATAGAGCATACTAGACTGATCCAAAACATCTTCGCTTCCATAATGGTCCACTTGCCTTCTCAGAATGCAGTGAAGGTTATCAGGTTTGTTATCTAGCATTTAGTGGTAACAATTCAAAATATGAGAGTAAATGAACCAGCAGTTTAGCACATTCATTGTACCCTGATAATTTAATACAGTTGCTGAAGTTTTTTCCTGCAGGCATCCTCTCTTTTATCAGTGATAAAGCCTTATATTCTTCTATGCCTACTTTCCATCAGTAGTTTCTAACCATTTTTTTCTGCCCCAACACACTGATAAACCACATTCCCATCTGTAATAATGGCTTACTATGTCCTTTTCTGGGGGAGGAAGAGATGACCCCATAGGTGGAATGTCAGACGTTCAGCAATATAAGCTCCCGATATAAGTTTTATAATCTCCCTGATCGTGTCCCCTTAAAAACGATGGCTTCAGATATAGGGATATATAAAAAGAAATGCTACGGGCTTCCCTGGTGGCGCAGTGGTTGAGAGTTCGCCTGCCGATGCAGGGGACATGGGTTCATGCCCCGGTCCGCGAAAATCCCACATGCCGCGGAGTGGCTGGGCCCGTGAACCGTGGCCGCCGAGCCTGCGCGTCCGGAACCTGAGCTCCTCAGCGGGAGAGGCCACAACAGTGAGAGGCCCGCGTACCGCAAAAGAAAAAAAAAAAAAAGTAGAAATGCTAGACCCTCTCTCATTAAAAATAAGTCAGTATTAACAGACACATAATAACTGTGTGTGAAACATGGATGAAAATTTTGTCATCAGAAAGATAGTGATTCCACTCTATGCACTGATAAATATTGCCTTTTGCTTAGTGGCTACACCTGACATTTGGGTAACTGACCCCTATTTACAACACTAAGAGCTCATTTTTACTTACCTCTTTTTATCCTCTTTTCCCTGTGCCTCCAGTTTCCTTAAGTAAATACTATGGAAACTGAAATGTATGCTAAATAATGATCAAATTTATTGGATAAAGTTTTGCTTTCTGTTAATTTAACAGTTGATAGTGGTCTCAGAAAAAAAATTGCTGGTGTCTTGTGGCTCTTGATATATTTTCATCTAAAAATGCTTTTCAGCCCTGCTTCCAGAAGATCATATGGGAAGGATTGAGAAGGGAACACTTCTTGTTATTTATTTAAGGGATAGGATGATATATAATATTTTAATAATGCTAAAATAGGCATTGGTCAAGGACCCAGGGAATACCTACATTCTGCCTTTGATCAGTATGGAATAAGAGATCCTGCAAAGACAAGATATGGTGATAGGTGATTCTGATACATATCCCCACCCCCCACTCCTAGTTCGCAAAACACTGCTCTATACAGTAGAATTTCCCAAGCAAAATCAACACTCCCACGACATTTTGCAGTCTAGACAAGGGGTCAGCAAGCCAGAGCCTATGCTATGCACCAAATCCAATAGGCTGCCTGTTTTTATAGTTTTATTGGCATAGAGCCACAACTTATTCATTTATGTACCATCTATGGCTGTTTTCATGCTACAACTGCAAAGTTGAAGAGTTGTGACAAAGATCTTATGCTCCACAAAGCCTAAAATATTTACCCTTTGGCTATTTACACACACACAAAAAAATGCTGACCACTGGTTTAGACCCACACCGATAGATTATAGTAGAGACATTAAGTTAATTGTTATGAGAAAGGCATTGAAAAAGGAGGAAGGGAAAGTGAAATAAAGAAAAGTGCTGTTTGCTTTCAGCTTTGTTAAGGTGCCAGTCAACCCTTGCCAGTCCTTTAGAATCTGTGAAGTTAACAACGCACTAGAGATCAGTATAAACCAAATATTCGGTAAGCTTGTGAAAATGTATTTCTCTGTTAACTGTCTATCCTTTGAACCTGTGTTTATGTGTTTCTCCAATATGCCTTAAGTTTTTTTAACTGACCATTTTATTGAGATATAAGTCACATACCATGAGGTTCACCCTTTTGAAATATAGAATATGGTTTTCTTAGTATATTCACAAAGTTGTACACTCCATCACCACTATCTAATTCCAGAACATTCTCATCACCCCCAAAACAAACCTCATACTTATTAGCGTATAACTTAACTTATTTATTCCTCTTTTGTCAGAGCTGCTTCTTCTTTGGGGGCTCCTTGTTTTTGTTTTTTTTTAACTTTCTTATTAATATGGCTCTATGTTTTGTTCTAGTCTTACAGGAAGGGACCATTTATTTCCAGAGTCCCATTGCCCTTGAACTTTGGAGAATTTGCACTATGTGCTTACAAATTTAAAACCACATAGACTCCATGACCTGTCACCCATGCAGGTTGAATATGGAATGTACACCTTGCTTATACTATAGTTTCAGTTCTAGACTGAAAACCTAGAGATGAAACTTATATATTTCTTTTTTGTATAAAACTTAGAACTGACAACTCTTTTGGTGAATGTCCTTATTCAGCTCAGAGGATGACCTTATGTGTGTGATGTGGTGTGCAGGTAAATATTTAATAACTGGCTTCACATGGCAGGGGAGCAAGAGAGCCCTGATTGGTGGCATTTGCTGATCGCTGTGTTGTAAATACTCCCACCATGGCCAATTTCAAGCTACCAACTTGAAGTCAATGAAAGTGGAGTTGGGAAGACATACACACAGTCTACTCTCGTGAGCTTGTACAATCCAATTCCAGCACACTACTGGAACTCAGATTCAAGGAATTACTTCAGTCTTGGTTTGTGTAGATTTATAAGCTATAAACAATACTAACCAAAATACTATAGCTATTATAGTTGTTTATGTGTTGCACACAGACTTCTCCCCACTCTCTATACACTATGTTAGTTTGCACTGAAACATTTCAAAAATATTTTGCTGCCCCAACTTAAAGCCGTTAGAGTGCAATGTGTGTATTATTAAGAAGTAAAGCAAAGATAAATTGTTCATAGATCTTGTTGCCTGCTTTAACAACTTTTGAGATAGTATCTTTATTATATTTATAATAGATTAAAAAAAACAGATCGCAATCCCTTTTTAAAGAAAAACTTTAAAATGTAACATACTTTTAGTCCAAATTGTGCAGTGTAAATTAAACTAAATTACACTATATTAACCACTATGAGCATCTTTCTGTAAGCATATTTATATTGAAATTAACTTTCAAAAAGAAAAAATATGGGGTTTCCCTGGTGGCGCAGTGGTTGAGAGTCCGCCTGCCGATGCAGGGGACACGGGTTCGTGCCCCGGTCCGGGAAGATCCCACATGCTGCGGAGCAGCTAGACCTGTGAGCCATGGCCGCTGAGCCTGCGCGTCCGGAGCCTGTGCTCCGCAGCGGGAGAGGCCGCAACAGTGAGAGACCCGCGTACCGCAAAAAAAAAAAAAAAAAAAAAAAAGGAGAAAATTTGTCAACATATTAAATGAAATTCTTTTGAGTCTTACTTTTATTTTCAAAAGTCCTATATATTAGGTGAGGAGGATCCATCACCCATGCTGATTGTTTCCCTCTTGGAGAAGGGCAACCTGCCAACAATTACTTATTAATTTCTAACATGTGCCAGGCTCTGTGTTAGGTGCTGGAAACACAAGAGTTAAGAAGATAGACAGGATCCTTTATGATTTTTACATTCTACTCAAAGAGATGCAAAAGATTAAACGAACAAACAAACATGATAATAATGGACAGTGATGAATATTGAGTAATTAAAAAAATAGTGATATTGATAGAGTAATGAGGTTGAGGGAGACCTACCTTAAATAGAGGAATTAGGGAAAGCTTCTCTGGTGAGGCTTGGAGCTTAAAAGTTGAAGGATGAGAAGCAAGAGAAGAGCTGGAAGAAGTTGGGTGAAAACTGTAAATTCAAAGGCTCTGAGGAGGGGAGGATCTTGGCATGTTAAGGAACAGAAAGGCCAATGGGGCTGGAACATGGTGAACCAAGAAAGAGTGGTACCAGGTAAGGCTGGAGAGGTAAGCAGAGGGCAGATCATGCAGGGATTTATAGGATTTCTTTTTAAGTACCATGGCTAAGACCACACAACTTCATACGTACTTCTGTGAAAACAGGAGCAGCTACAAGGAAACAGTGACCATCATCTCCTATTTTTATCTCAGGGTTTCTGATGTACTATTGTTCACAGATTTGTTAGTAGTAAACTGAGGTTTATTACTTAGGCCTGAGATTTACTACTTTATCACTTAAGCTGCCTTGACCTAGTCTAAGTCATTATCCTCACCAGTCTTTGACCCTTGACCCGCCTTTCTGATCTGCCCAGCTCAGAGCAATGGGAAGACACTGTGTGGTTTAAAGGATTATCTGATTTATATTTGGAAACTGTCTTCTTTTAAAGTATAAAAATTTGTAATATTAGCATTTCCAGGCCCCAGGTCTTCCTCAAAAGCTTTCATCTTCTCTCGGAGATCATCTTGCATTTACAACAGCCAAACTTCACTTTTCATTTCCCTTTTGGCCCCTGCATTCAAGGTACCCCACTGCTGACTAATTATGAGATTGATTTGCCTAGGAACAGAAGGTCCACTTTCTCATGCTCCAGTTAATCAAAGTTTGACTAGAATTCTATTCCTAGGGCAATGTCCTAAATGATGGTCCACACAGCTGAAAGAACAAACGGTCTCCTCCCAAGTCTCTCAACAGTATTTCCTCTCTCCTTCTCCACCTCACCTCTCTTACCACAAAGCCATCAGTGTCTTTTGAAGCCTTCCTAGCACTAAGACCCCTATCTTCACAGTTGGCCAAACCATGTGGGAGAGTGGCCTCTGGTAGCATAACTGATTTTCTAAACCACCCTGATTCATTTCCCAAAGGATACTCTAACTGGGTTATGAGTTTCAGTGAAACAAGAAGCAGCATTCCAGAACCAAGAAATCCTTGCTATCCTTGCCTCTGATTCCTGAAGCAAGTCACAGAGTTTTGTCAGTTTGGGGACCTCACTCACAAAGATTTGTTTCTGGGCATTTAATTGGTTATCACAGCATTACTACCCTTTCCTGGCCTTGCTGAATGGTGTAGCCAGCCAGGCTGCCCCAAAACACCTGAGCAATCACACTACAGAAGGACATTAAAAGAGCTGAAAGGATAAGTGTACCTCCTGCCAGTTCAGTGCTGGCTTAGAGGCTGAAGGAAAACTGAGGGTTACAGGATAACCAAAAAATGCTCAGGAAATGAGATGTAGAGCTCAGGAAATACACAACAGCCTTTTCCACAGGGGTAATCTGACAGGGCTAGTGGCTGGCCAGTGGAGACAGTGCTACGGGCCAGACTACTTGCCCACAAAATCCCATGAAGCAACAGCTGCAGGAAGGAAGGACCACACAATAAGAAAGGCCCTTCTCTATGAACCTTGGCTTTGTTCTCTGGGTAAGTATTTGGGTACTGGGGTAAAATCACCCCCGGGGCATATCTGAGCATTTGCCTAGTGACCTGCACTATATACCATGTTTTCTTGTTAGCTGTGGATAAAATACAACTGGCAGCCAAAAAAACTTTGTTCATTCTCTTCCTGGGATGTAATTCTGCTTTCTGGGGACATCATAGGCACATCTGTGATTCTAAAATGACTTCTATCTAGAACTGCCCATAAGGCTGTCGTCATGGATATTTGCTGGGCATTTGGAGCAAACATTGCCTAATCTTTGCAAGCAGGACTTGCCTTTTACTTAGTACCTGACCCTTAAATTTGAATAGTAAAGTTGATCCTCACAACAGCCTTATGAAGTAGACATTATCTCCATTTTCAGGGCAGAAAACTGGGGCTTAGAAATGTTAAACGATTTTCCCAAAGCCACAGAACTCTAAGATGACATATTCAGGAAAACACTTGGAGACAGAAGACAGGTTGCATGGGAAAAGAGGGGAGGGGCCAAAACGGGTATGAGGGAAAGGAAGAAATATGGCATGAACCCTACATTTCTACTTTGAGAAACCAGGTACATGCAGATAGCCTTTATTAAAATAAGAATAAAGGCAAATTGCAGTGTGACCTCCCTACACCCCTTCTCTTTGGTGATGGACAGTGAAGAGCAGGGAATAATTGAGTTCAGCTTGGCTATTAGGTTAGAAGCATCTCTGGAACATCCTAGTACATAGTAAATAGTTATATGAGTCTGGTGCTCAGAGGGAAGTTCTGGACTGAGAGTTCAAGTGTGGAAGACACAAGCCCTAAGAGTGGATTACAAGACCAAGATGTTTGTCAAACATTATGGCCAAGGACATGAATAACCCTGATAAAGGTTATCCCCACATTTAAAGGATGGGTAAAGAGACAAGGACCTATGAAGGAGACACAAATTGCTCAGTCCTTCCCTTACCATCCTGTTTCCCACACACCACAACCTCTCAAGAACAAGAGCTGGCTCAGGAAGAACTGGCTCAGGAAGGATGTGGGGATATGGAGGTTGAGGCAGACAGCGGTTAAAAATCCTTCAGTGTTAAGTGCTTTATCGACCAACCATTGTCTGGAGGTAACCAGGGATGAGCTGTGAGAAGCCAATCTCACTCAAATGCGACAGTATTTCCAGCTTGTTTAACAAGTCTCTTTCATTTTTAATGAGTTTTAAGGGGCCACTCAGTAGCTGATGCTTGCTGTGCTTGGCAAAGAGCCACCAACTCTGGTACCACCTGGTTTTCTTTTTTGAGTTTAGAGAAATTTCGAGGAATGGCAGGGAGGCTGAAAGCAGGTTCAAGCACCTTGGATTTGACCTTGAACAGTCTCCTGTGCCTTTTTCCTTTACTCTTGTGGGATACCACAAGCTAAATTAATGCTCTGGGAATCACTCCACAAATAAAAGACTCTCTGTTTGATCTTGGGGAGTCACTTATATCCTTCCCAGAACTTAATTTTCCTATCTAGGGAAATATTTTAGAAAATTAAAAACCAGCCTCATCCACAGTGGAAACAGATCATTTATTAAGTTCCAAAATGACTTGGAGGACATTGTTGTCAGTATTATACTACTGATGGAACCATTCTGTTCATTCTACAATGAATTGTTGACCATTTGTTATGTATAAGGCACTGGAAATACAGTGATAAATTGTATCAGACAGAGAAGGCCCTTGCTCTCACCAAGCTCACATTCTAGTGAGGAAGATATTTTTTAAAAAGTGAACAATTAATGAAGTAGAATGATAAGGTCTAAAGCAAAAATAAAATTTGATCATAAGAAAGGGTGTTGGGGTGGGAATAAGGGCAACTTTAGTTTAGATGAAGTAGTTGGGAGAGGCTCCGAGCTGGTATTTGTCAAGACATGAAAGATCAGAAGGAGCCAGGCATGCAAAGAGCCAAGGTAAAAATCTTCCCCAGAGGGAAAGTAGAGGCAGAGGACACAGAAAATTAAGAGGCTTTAAGTCATAAAAATGCTCGGAGTATTTAAGGAATTGAAAGCAGGTTAAGGACAACTGGATGTCCATATGCAAAAGACAGAAGTTGAACCCCTACTTCACGTCATACCATAAACAAAAATGAACCCAAAATGGATTAAATATCTAAATATAAGAGCAAAGAGCATAAAATTCATAGAAGAATACTTAAACATAAACCTTCTTGACCTTGGGTTATGCACTGTGTCTTAGATATGACACCAAAAACACAAGCAACAAAGGAAAAAATAAACTGGACTTCATCAGAATTAAAAACTTTTGTGCATCAAAGGATACAATCAAGTTAGTGAGAAGAGGGAGTTCCCTGGCTGTCCAGTGGTTAGGACTCTGTGCTTCCACTGCAGGGGGCCTGGGTTCAAAAAAAAAAAAAAGAAAGAAAGAAAAAGAAAGTGAGAAGACAACCCACGGAATGGAGGGAAATGTTTACAAATCATATATCTGGTAAGGGCCTAGTATTCAGAATATATAAAGAACACTTACAACTCAACAACAAAAAGACAAACAACCTAATTTTAAAATGGGCAAAGGACTTGAGTAAATATTTCTCCAAAGAAAATATGTAAATCGTCAATAAGCTGGTGTGAATGTAAAATCATGCAGCTGCCATGGAAAAGAGCTTAGCAATTCCTCAAAAAAGTTAAACACATAGTCATCATATAATCCAGCAATTCTACTCCTACCTATATGACTCCCCCCCAAAAATAAAAACAAGTATTAAAAAATTGTGCATGAATATTCACAGCAGCACTTTTCATAGTTGCCAAAAGGTTTAAATAACCCAGCTATCCATCAATTGATGAATAGATAAGCAAATTGTGTTATAGCCATCAATGGAATATTAAACACCTATAAAAGGAATGAAATTCTGACACATGGATGTCATTATGCTGAATGAAATAAGCCAGACACAAAAGATCATATATAATATGATTTCATTTATATGAAATGTCCAGAATAGGCAAATTTATAGAGACAGAAAGAAGATTATTGTTTGCTAGGGGCTGGGGGGAGGGGATGGAGGAGTGATTACTCAATATGCATTGTTTCTTTTAGGAATGATGAAATATTCCATAACTAGATAATGGTGAAGGTGTCAGTGTCACAGCTCTGTGTTTATACTGAAAATCATTTTAAATGAGTGAATTGAATGGTATGTGAATTATATACCAAAAAGCTGTAATCACAAAAAAGCAGGCTGTTATAGGACAATAGTGAGGGAAAGTGATAGAAGGGGCAGAGATGTAAATTACCTGAGGATACCATCGTCCTAAGGTTTCATGCAGATCTAAAGCTTATAATGATAAATGTAGGCTGAGCAGCTTCTTTGGCCTCTCTGTGCTAGACCCAAGGTCTCTAAAATCAAAGATCAGAGAACCCTCTAACTTGGGGAAAGAGAATGCTTTCCCCAATTGAAAGTAATGGAGAGAGGATACAGTATGCTTGTTCCAAGGACATGGAAGTTTAATGGTTCCAACTGCATAACATCAAAAGCTCTACTGTCCGGAACTGTGGCTCAAGGAACCCCTTGCTAACATTAACAGCTACACTTTATTAAATGCTTACTCTGTGCCAGGCATTATGTTAGATAAATTCATATAGGTTATCTCATTTGATCCACACAACAATCCAGTGAGGATTTTACACATTTGTATCCCCAATTTGACAACAGAGGAAACTGAGGCATAGCTGGGTGAAATCCTTGCCTAAGATTTCATAGATAAGAAAGAGTACCAAAGTTCTGTCAATCTAAACTTGCTCTTAAGCTCCACATCATACTACCCTGCCTCCTCTGACCCCCAGGAGTGCTCCTCTTTGTGGTGTTAGAAGAGGGGGCATTGAGATCCTTCTAGAAGTTAGGAGTATGCTCCTAACACCTTTTATTCTTTCTCTGGTAAATTTAGTGGGCTAAATAGACAACATTTTGGTCAACCAGAGGTGTAGCTGGCTGCTTTAAAGGAGATAGGCAGAGTTATTAGAAACGACCTGTCTGTACACATTCATGGTGCTGCTTCTCTGACCCTTTAAGGTCTGTGAGAAAAGAGAAGTGTATGTTGGTCATCAGAGTTCAGGCATGGTTTCCCTCATCACATAAACAACTTTACTCTAGAACTGTAGCTTAAAGGTGTCCTTAGATAGCAATCATTGCTAAAAATACTAAGCACTTACTATCTAGTAAGCACTGTGGTAAGTGCTTTTACATAGTTTATCTCATTAGATCCGGACAGCAACCTTGTGTAGGAGATACTGTGTTATCCTCTTTTTTATAATTGGAAGTACTGAAACATAGCTAGAACAAACTTGTCCTAGATCTCTCAGCTCATGAAAATACTGAAGCCAATATCCACTTTCAGTCAGTCAGATCTCAGAGCCCTTGACTTTTTAAAGGTTTTTTAAAAGAGTTATGGTAAAAACACTTAAGTAACAATTTCCATCTTAACCATTTTCAAGTGTACAGTTTAACAGTGTTAAGTATTTTCACATTGCTGTGCAAAAGATCTCCAGAACTTTTTCATTTTGCAAAACTGAAGCTCTATACCAGTTAAACAAAAACTTCCCTTTCTCCTCCCCAAAACCCCTATTAATCATCACTCTACTTTCTATTTCTATAAATTTGATTAGTTTAGATAGCTTATGTAAGTGTATTTCTACAATATGTCTGTTTTTGTTACTGGCTTATTTCACTGAGCATGCTGCTTTCAAGGTTCATTCATGTTGTATCATGTGACAAGATTTCCTTCCTTTTTAAGGCTGAATAATATTCCACTATATGTATGTCTTAGTCTGTTAAAGCTGCTATAACAAAATACAGTACCATAAACTGGGTGGCTTAAACAACAGATATTTATTTCTCACAGTTCTGGAGGCTAGGAAGTCCAAGATCAAGGTGCTAGCAGATTTAGTCTCTGGTGAGGGCCCACTTCCTGGTTCATAGATGGCCATCTTCTTGCTGTGTCTTCACTTGAAAGAAAGGGCAATGAAGCTCTTTAGGGTCTCTTATATAAAGGCACTAATCCCATTCGTAAGAGTTCCACCCATGACCTAATCACCCCCCAAAGCCTCCACCTCCAAATACCATTATATTGGGAATTAGGATTTAGCATAAGAATTTGGTGGGTGGGGACACAAACATTCAGTCTATAGCAATGTATATACCACATTTTGTTTATCCATTTATCTGTTGAAGGACATTTGGGCTGCTTGCACCTCCTGGCTATTGTGAATAGTGCTATGAACTCAGGTATGAAAATATCTCTTCAAGATCCTGCTTTCAATTCTTTTGGATATATTCCTAGAAGATTGTTAAATCATATAGTAATTCTATTTTCAATTTTTTGAGGAAGCTCCATAATGTTTTTTATAGTGGTTGTAACATTTTACAGTCCCACCAATGGTGCACAATGGTCCAGATTTCTTCACATCCTTACCAACACTTGTTACTTTCTGTTTGTTTTTCTTAATAGTAGCCGTCCTAATGAGTGTGAAGTAATATCTCATTATGGTTTTGATTTGCATTTCTCTTATAATTAGAAATGTTTAGCAACTTTTTACATGCTTGTTGGCCACCTGTATGTCATCATTGAAAGAGTGTCTATTCAGGTACTTTGCTCATTTTTTAAATTGGGTTATTTGATATTTTTGAGTTTTAGGAGTTAATTATATATTATTGATATTAACCCCTTAGCAGACATATGATTTGCAAATATTTTCTCCCACTCTAAAGTTTGATTTTTCACTCTGTTTTGATTGTGTCCTTCAATGTACAAAACTTGTTAAGTTTGATGTAGTCCCATTTGACTGTTTTGCTCTTAGTGTCATGTATAATAAATCATCACCAAATCCAATGTCATGAAGATTTCCCCTATATTTTATTCTAGCAGTTTTATAGTTTGGGGTCTTATGCTTAGGTCTTTAATCCGTTTTTAATTAATTTTTGTATATAGTGTAAGATAAGTGTATAACTTCATTCTTTTTCATGTGGATACTCAGTTTTCCAAATACAGTTGTTGAAGAGACTATCCTGTCCCCATTGAGTGGTGTTGGGACCCTTGTCAAAGATCATTTCACCATACACATGAGGTTTTATTTCTAGGCTCTATATTCTATTCCATCTGTCTATATGCCTGTCTTTATGTCAGTAACACACTGTTTTGATTGCTGTGGCTTTGTATTATGTTTTAAAATCAGGAAGTGTGAGGCCTCCAACTTTGTACTTTTCCAAAATTGTTTTGCTATTTGGGATCCCTTGAAATTCCGTATGAATTTTAGGATAATTTTTTCTGCATTTTTGCAGAAAAATAGAAAAAAATAGAAAAAAAAATTTTGTCTATTTTTAGACAAATGGGACTACATCAAACTTAGCAACTTTTGTACATCAAAGGACACAAACAACAGGGTGAAAATGCTACCTATGGAAGGGGAAAAATATTTGCACATCATACATCTGCTAAAAGGTTAATAACTACAATATATAATGAACTTCTTTGACTCCTTTTCTGCAAAATTGCTATGGGGATTTTGATAAAAATTGCATTGAATCTGTAGATTGCTGTGGGTAATGTGGACATCTTAACAATATTAAGTCTTACAATCCATGAACATGGCTGTCTTTCCATTTATTTTTGCCTTTAAAAATTTTTTTCACCACTGTTTTGTTGTTTTCAGTGTGTAAGTCTTTCAACTCCATGGTTAGGTTTATTCTTAAGTATTTTATTTTATTTTTATTTTTATTTTTTTTGTGGTATGCGGGCCTCTCACTGTTGTGGCCTCTCCCGTTGCAGAGCACAGGCTCCCGATGTGCAGGCTCAGTGGTCATGGCTCACGGGCTCAGCTGCTCCACAGCGTGTGGGATCTTCCCAGACAGGGGCACGAACCCACGTCCCCTGCATCGGCAGGCAGACTCTCAACCACTGCGCCACCAGGGAAGCCCTAGTATTTTATTATTTTTGATGCTATTGTAAATGGAATTGTTTTCTTAGTTGCATTTATGGATTGTTTGTTAGTGTATAAAAATGCAACATACTTTTGCATGTTGATTTTGTATCCAACAACTTTGCTGAAATAGTTTATTATTTCTAACAGTTTTTTTGTGTGGAATCTTTAGGGTTTTCTACATTTAAAATCATGTCATCTACAAACAGGGATTATTTTACTTCACCCTTCTGATTTGGATGCCTTTTACTTATTCTTATTGCTTAACTGCTCTGACTAGAACTTCCAGTACTATGTCGGATAGAAGTGGTGAGAGTGGGCATCCATGCCTTATTGCTGATCTTAGAGGAAAAGCTTTCAGTTTTCACCATTAAGTATGATGTTAGCTGTGAGCTTTTCATATATAGTCTTTATTATTTTGAGGTAGTTTACTTCTATTCCTGGTTTATTGAGTGCTTTTATCATAAGAGGATATTGGTTCTTGTCAAATGCTTTTTCTGCATTGAGATAATCATGTATGTGTTGTCACTCATAATGCTAATGTGTTGTATTACATTTATTGATTTGTGTATGTTGAACCATCTTTGCATTCAAGGAATAAATTCCACTTGATCATGATGTATAATCCTTTTAATGTGCCGTGGAATTTGGTTTGCTACTATTTTGTTGAGAATTCTTGCATCAATATTCATCAGAGATGTTGGTCTATTTTTTTTTCTTGTAATGTTTTTGTTTGGCTTTGATATCAAGGTAATACTGACCTCATAGAATGACCTTAGAAGTATTCCTTCTATTTCTGTTTTTCAGAAGAGTTTCAGGAAGATTGGTATTAATTCTTCTTTAAATATTTGGTAGAAATTTGCAGTGAAGCCATCTGGTCTTGGGCTTTTGTTTTTGGAAGTTTTTAATTACTGATTGTAATTTCTAACTTGTATTCAGTAAGTTCAGATTTGTTATTTTTTCATTATTCAGTCTTGGTAGGCTGTGTGTTTCTAGGAATTTATCTTTTTTTCTAGGTTATCCAATTTTTTGGTACATAATTGTTCAGAGTATTATTTTATAAGCTTTTTTTCTCTGCTATCACTTGTAATCTCTCCTCTCTTATTTCTGATTTTAGTTAGTTAAATCTTCTTTGTTTCTAAGTTAAGCTAGCTAAAGGTTAGTCAATTTTGTTGATCTTTTGAAAAAGCAAACACTTCATTTAATTGACTTGTTCTATTATTTTTCTGTTCTCTATTTTATTTGTCTCTGTGCTAATCTTTATTATTTTCTTCCTTCTCCTAGCTTTGGATTTATTTTGTTTTCCTTCTTATAATTTCTTTTTTTTTGCTTGTTTGTTTTTTCTCAATTTATTTATTTTTTATATCCCTTTAGGGTCAACGTGTTTTCATTTATTTATTTTTTTACAGTAGTTCATTGTTGGTTATCTATTTTAAATATAGCAGTGTGTATATGTCAATACCAAACTCCCAATCTATCCCAATTTCTTGATATGCAATGTTAGATTGTTGATTTGAGATCTTTTTTATGTACACATTTACAGCTATAAACTTCCCTCTAATCATTGCTTTTGTTGCATCATATAAATTTTGGTATGTTGTGTTTTCATTTCATTTGTCTCAAGGTATTTTCTAATTTCTCCTGTGACTTCTTTTTTGACCTATTGGTTGTTTAAGAATGTATTGTTTAATTTCCACATATTTGTGGATTTTCCAGTTTTCCTTCTGCTCTTGATTTCTACTTTCATTCCATTGTGATCAGAAAAGATACATTGTACGATTTCAATCTTTTTGATTAAGACTTGTTTTGTGGCCTAACTTATGTCTATCCTGGAGTATGTTCCACGTGTACCTGAGGGGAATGTATATTCTGCTATTGTTGGATGAAATGTTCTGCATATGTTTATTAGATCTAACTGGTCTATGGTGTTGTTCAAGTCCTCTGTTTCCTTATTCATCTTCTGATTTTTCTATACATTATTGAAAGTGGGTATTCAAATCTACTAATATTGTACTATTATCTATTTCTATCTTCAATTCTATCAAAATTTATTTTGAAGCTCTGAAGTTGGTGCATAAATATTTATAATTACTATATTTTCTTGCTGAATTGACCCATTTATCATTATACAATGTCCTTCTTTGTCTCTTGGAACAGCTTTTGACTTAAAGTCTATTTTGTCTGATATTTTTATGGTCATCCTTGTTCTCTTTTGCCTACCATTTACATCATAGCCCTTACTTTTAGCTACCCACATTGCACTATCTCCCTTCAGGCATCCTCCTGTGGAGTGAGAATGGGTGACTTGAGTTCCTTCTAGAAGTTAGGTGTGTGCTACTAAGACTTTTTTTTTATTTTTTCCCATAAATTAGTGAACTAAAGAGCAAGTTCTATATAGTTGTCCAGGGGTCTGGTTAGCCCCCCTCAGAGAAGGAGGTTGGTAGATTATCAGAGTGTCTTGCCTGTACATTCATAAGGCCATTTCTCTAAAACCTCCCACTGCTCCTCTGTTCTGACCAATGAGATGGTGCTTCAACAACTCAAGTCCTTTTGTAAGGGTCTCTGATATTTCTTACCACTGAAATAGAATGGAGCATAAAGGACTCTCAACCCTTTGAACCTCCTTCATCTCATCTTTTGCCAAGAGTGCTCTGTGACCTTAAAATCCAGAGTTGGCTGTGGTCAAGGCTTGTGGAGGTCTTTTAAGTTTTTCCTGTGAGGAAGAATGAAAAGTATAAAATGAGAATTCTTGCTAGATCTGTAATCAACTTTTCTGAAACTCAAGTCCTCTGAACTGACATAAGACTCTGCTTTCAGAATGAACCTCGTTACCCACATCTGAGTACTTAGCTTCCAAGGCTACTTCCTGAGCTCTTCAAAGCAATCTCTGAGAGCACTGTCTATAGGGAAGACCACTTACAAGCCAGGGCAGTGGCAGGAAAACTAGCTGCTGAAGCTATCAGTCTACCAATGACATGCACTTCCAATTTTATCCCTCATACCACAGCCAGCTTTAGTTCTCACTGACTTCCATCCTTTGCAGAACAACATCTTCCTATAAATGCAAATATTCAGGTTGACCATAGCTGGCTTTGTGCCTGTGGCTCTTTGATAGAAACAAGGCTAATAATAGAGTTTTGTGTGAAAATAAAGAGCTGAATGACATCAAATAATCATGAGGCATCCTGCTGATTAATGGGCCAATTGTCCTGAAGGTCATCTGGTCCGAGCTTGGCTAGAAATCATTAAAATGTGGGTTGTTACACAAAGCAACAGCTGCCTCTTCAGAGCTTCCATTTTAGCCCAGAATAAGAGATGACAATCAAATTTTTGACTCACAGATGGACTGTACCTTTAACTGAAGCTTGCATCAGCTTTTCTTCATGATTCCTAAGAAGGCAACTGATACATGATCCATGTGACCTGATCTTCCCTTTGTGAAATTCCCACATATCCAGTCTCCAGGTGCTCTTTTTCTTACTCTATGTAATTTCTATAAAAATTGAGCTTTCAATATATACATCAAGGTATAAAAAGTGTAGAGTATATACAAATTATAGAGTTTATTGAACCACTGGCTTCCCCCGCTGACTTTTCTTACTGTCATTTATTTTGTTTGCTTCCTTTAGGCGGGGGTAGGGAATGCTTTCCAATGTTTCCCTTTGGGAATAAAGGAAGCCCTCAATAAAAACATTGTATCACTGAAAACAAACTTTTGGTAGGCTTGCCACAAGAGAAAAACAAACAAATAAACAAACCACATCATCAGGAAATAAAAACACCTTTGGTAGGTTTCAATGTGGAAGCCCCCAGTTTAGCGAGTTTTTCCTAGTGTGCAATGTTTGTGTGTGTGCGTATGTGTGTGTTGTTTTTTCTCAATCATTTTTATCATTTTCCTTTTTTAGTGAGAGGAAGCTCTTATTATCTTTTAATAAAAGATGACCACTTCAGCTTTGCTAAAGCAAACATTCAGGACAGATCAGAAAGGTTAAGACCCTGGGCTCTCTGTTCACCTTGTCCTTGGGTCTAGCCAATGGACCCTCTAATGGGGAGTTGGCCTTCCCGGGAGGCCTTCTGTGTCTTGAAGTTTGCCAGCTTCTTGGCTAATTTTTATTTCATCAACCCCCTTCCTTCCCATATACACACAGGAATCAATACTCCTCAGGCCTCATCATGTAAGACATTCAAGCCATAAAGTTTTCTCTTAGAAATCCTGGCATTACACAAAGGAGTGGTGACCTTCTTGTTTGTTCCCTGAAATCAATACTTTCTGTTGCTATTTTTTAGTTTTGAAAATGTTTATTTTCTTTTATTTAAAAAATATCTCCTTTGTTTCATCAGCCAAGGTGAACCCCTGTGGGACCTAAAAACTTAAAAGACTTTCTCACCAGTATCTACCTATTCTTTAATCTTTAAGTAATAGCACACTGTACCCCCTGGGTCAGGCCAACGGGCTCCCCTTAGAGAAGACTTGGCGCTTGGGCTTTGCAAATTTAAATTACGAACAACTGGGGGGCTCAATGTGGTAGACTCCCTGTCTTCATTCTTTCTCTTTTTGGCAAAGGGATGGATTTTCTTATCTTTAAAACAGAGAATAGTATCATGTAGTTGGCTACAGCAAGTGTGCGGTATGCTTTGGAGATATTTTCTCATGAAGACCTAGAGATTTCCTCATATGATTATACACTCTGGAGTCCCAAATGTTTTAATCTGAGCATTATGTTCCCTCTTGGACTCTAACTTCAGGTCTAGCTAATGGTGCCAGTAAACAAGGAGTTTGCCTTTCCAGGAGGCTCTTTTCATTTTAGTTATTTTATTGACTGGAAGCCAGAATTTTGGTAAACCTCTTCTTTGTACCCCCACAAAATTCAGTATCCTCATTCCATTATCCACTTAAGCCATAAAGTCTTATTCTAAGTGTCCTGGCACCTCACAAAGGAATGATGACCTTCAGGTATTAGCCCATAAAGGGATACTAATAGTTACTACATTTTTCGAATGTTATACTTTTTAAAATTTCTGTTTCAACATCAGAACCTCAGTCATGTGGTTTGTCGAGGTGAAATCATTTGTCCTAAAATGCTCTCCTTCGTCAATGTCTACCTATTTTCTTTATTTTAAAATATTTTTTAAATTGAGATAAAGTTGATGTACAATATTATGTAAGTTAGTACAGCACAGTGATTCACAATTTTTAAAAGTTATACTCAATTTATAGTTATAAAATAGTGGCTATATTCCCTGTGCTGTACAATATATCCTTGTAGCTTATTTATTTTATGCATAGTAGTTTGTACCTCTTAATCCCCTACCCCTATCTTGCCTCTCCCCACTGGTAACCACTAGTTTGTTCGTTCTTGCACTCCACCACCGCCTCAGAAATCAGTGGTCCCTGACGACTCCTTAAAAATGTGGTGGTTCTCAATAATTATCGATGAAAGGGATACTTCTTAGTTGTCTTCACTTTGGGAAATTTGTGTTTGTTTTTTCCTATTTAGAAAAGAGCCACTAAGTCTTTAGTCAGCCAAGGTAAAAGCTTGGTAGGTCATCATGTAAGCTTGGAGACTCCCTGTCCAATGTCTCAAAGTTCTATAATTGATTAACAATGATTTGCTATTCCCAGAGTGTCCCCAGAGTGACCCTCTAGCCAACAGCCTTTTGTCATTCTTCCTGCCTCTTTCTCTTGCTGTCAGCTTGGATCCTACTCCCAGCCTTGTCCCCAAAGAAACACATGCGCACGGGCGAGCGCGTGCGCACGCGTGCACACACACACACACACACACACACACACACACACACTTAAGAAATTTGTAAGTCTCTCACAGGTATGTAGGTATACAAGACTGAAAGTCGTGTATATGAGAGCTCTTTGGGGTGTTTTTTTCCTGTGTGTAGGATATGTGTGTGTTGTGTGTGGGAGAGTTCATTGCTTTTTTCATTGTAAGTTCATTTTTTTCCTTATTGCCTCTTTAGAAATGTCCCCATGAATGTCTCCATTTTCTGTCATCTTAAAACAGCAGCACATGCTGTCCTCTTTGGTCTGACAAAGCTGACCTTCCTCTGCATTGAGACCATCTTATTCTTTCTCTTCTCAATACCAGGCTTTTATTTCAAGTTCTTCCCCAAAACATTTAAAAAGTAAAAACTTGTCTCCACAAAACACAAATTCATTAAGATGCAGGTATAAATGACTAGAAAGTTTGAATGTCATAATTCCCCACCATCCCCCCATTTTTATGTTTTTTTGTTTGTTTGTTTTCTTTTTAAATACAAGATTTTTTTCCCCCCTAGCATGTCTCTTTAGAGATTTTTCCAACAGAAAGTTATGTTAGCCTGGGTCAAGCAGAGGTGACCTTCCCTTAGGAGGTATAAGTGACTGGGATGGTGCCCTATGGCAGCCACTTGCCTTTTTTTTTTCTTATTTTCTTCCTTTAATGGTAAAAGGAAGAAATTCCTATCTTGTAAAAAAAAGAAAATAGCTTTACTGTTAACTAGAGAAAATGAAGCATCCATTTTTCTGGTGGCTTCAAATTTTGCAGCCTTAAATGTTTTAATCTTTTAAACAAATGGAGCCTCTAAACTGAAAGCTTGCCTTTGCAAAAAGCTGGTGGCATGTCAGCTTTCTATTCACGATAAGTGAGTTTTCTGCCTTACCCCCTTTTTTCCACCCCAACCCACCAGTAGCTTTGTGAAGCCACTTGAACTGTAAATCTTTTGTTGTATAACCTAGAACCACACATACGACTAATAGCCTTCCTGAGTTATTCATTATCCATCTAAGAGACACTTTTCCTTGTTCTTTTTTTTTCACCTTTTTAAACATATTTCCCATTTTCTTAAGTCTTTAGAATTTACTTTTGTTTCCTTCTTTTATGTAAACAATAGCCCCCAGGTTTTGTAATCAACCAAGGTTAACCCATGTGAGTCTTGAAAGTTAGAGATGCCATCACTGACATCTACCTGTTATGTAGTATCCAAATAACTGCTTTCTTTAAATTTAGATTTTCAATGTATTTTTGTTTTCTTCTTCTATTTCATCAATAGCCCATTAAATCATGCAGTCTGTCAATTGATGTGCTCTGGGTTCTGAAAGCTTGAGGGTGCACTGACCAACGTCTGCCTCTTTTGTCCTCTTTAAATAACACTGCACCTTAGTGCTGGGTCAGGCCACATGACCCTCCTCTGGGTAGCCTTTTCACCCCTAGGCTTCCTATTTATGAGGCACTGACCATAGTGGAAATAAAAACATTTCCTTAGCAAACTTTCAAAGAAGTCAATTGCATGGAGGTATAAACGGCTGAAAGGATTCAATGTGGTAGCCTGTGTTTCCATTTATTTTCCTGTTTATTTCAGTGAGAGGAGGGAATTGGTTTCTTTTAACAAAGCATGCATACATGAATCTTCAAGATTTCCTCACTGATTGCTACATATTATTCAGCCATAAATGTTTTAGTCCTAGTAATCTTGACTCCCCAAATTTGATTCTAACCAATAAACCAATGAATAACAATCTTGCATTCCCAGGCTCTTTTCATTTTTTATCATTAGAATCAGCATTGTTCCCAGTCTCTCCTTTTCTTGCACCCACCCACCACCACAGCAATCAATATTCCCTACTCACCCCACAGGCCTCCTTCCAGGAACCACTTGAAACATAAGGTCCAGTGTTAACTATCCAGGTACCAAAGAAAACCGTGGTGGGTTTCATGTACTATCCTTCTAATGAAGCACTCTCCTATAAAAATACAATGTGAATAAAAAAATGTAAGCCACAGATGTAAGTTTAAAATTTCCAGCACCCCACATTTAAAAAAAGAACTTATTTTTAACAGTGTGTTTTATTTACAGCCATACATACAAATATTATTTCAATATTTAATCAAATATTAAAATTTATTAATGAGATAGTTTACCTAATTTAAAATTTGGTATGTATTCTGCACTTACAGCATATCACAATTCAGGCCAGCCATATTTCAAGTGGTAATTAGTTACATGTCACTAGTGGCTTCTGTATTGGATACCTCAGCTCTATGGGATACCTTTTGTTGCTGTCTAAATTTTTTTGAGATATAATTTACATACTGTCAAGTTCATCCTTTTAAAATGTATAATTCAACATGTTTTAGTATAGTCACGAGGCTGTACAAAAATCACCACTATTTAACTTCAGAACATTTTCATCTATGCAAAAAGAAACCTTTTACCATTAGCATGTATTCCTCCCTGTCCTGTCCAAGCCCTGGCTATCACTAATCTACTTTCTCTCTCTGTGGATTCGTATTCTGGACATTTCATGTAAATGAAATGTAATATGTGGACGACTTTTGTGTTTGGCTTCCATCATTTAGCATAATGTTTTCTAGGTTTATCCATATTGTAGCTTGTCTCAGAAACTCATTCCTTTTTCTGGCTGAATAGTATTCCATTGTACGGATATACCACATTTGGTTGTATCCATATACTGGTTGATAGACATTTGGGTTGGGTCCACTCTTTGGCTGTTATGAGTAATGCTGCCATGAACATTCATGCACAAGGTTTTGTACGGACATATGTTTTCACTTGTCTTGGCTATATACCTAGGAGTGAAATCACTGGGTCATATGGTAACTCTATGTTTAACATTTTGAGGAACCGCCAAAATATTTTCCACAGCAGCTAATCCATTTTACATTCCAACAGCAATGTATATTCTAGTTCCTCTACATACTTACTAATACTTGTAACTTTCCATATTTTTTTTATCATAGCCATCCTAGTGGGTGTAAAGTGGTATAACATGGTGGTTTTGCTTTGCATTTCCCTAATAGCTAGTGATGGTGAGTATTTTTTATACACTTATTGGCCATTCCTAGATCTTTTGTGGATAAATGTATATTCGTGTATTTTGTCGGTTTTTTAGTTGGGTTATTTGCTTTTTTGTTAATAAGCTGTGTGTTCTTTATATTCTGGATACTACACCCTTAAATACATGATTTGCAAATATTTTCCCCTATCCTGTACATTGTCTTTTCGTTTTCTTGATGACATCTTTTGAAGCAAACTGTTTTCAACTTTGATGAAGTGGCACTCATCTGTTTTTTTTTTCTTTTGTCACTTGTACTTTTGGTGTCATATCCAAGAAATCATTGTCTAATTCAAGGTCATGATGATTGACATCTAATTTTCTTGTAAGAGTTTTTTTTCATTTTTAAAAATCGAAGTATAGTTGATTTAAAATATTTTGTTAGTTTCAAGGGTAGGTATAGCATAGTGATTCAGTATTCTTGCAGATTATATTACATTATAGGTTATTACAAGATACTGGGTATAATTCTCCATGCTATATAGTAAATCCTTTTTGCTTATCTATCTTGTGTATAGTAGTTTTTATCCGTTAAGCCAATACCCCTAATGTCCCTCCTCCCTTCCCTAGGGTAACCATAGGTTTGTTTTCTATGTCTGTGAGTCTGTTTTTGTAGCTTTACCTATGACACTTAGGTCTTTGATCCATTTTGAGTTAATTTTTCTAGTTAATTTTTGTATATGGTGTGAGGTGAGGCAGGGGTCCAAATTCTTTATTTTAGTTTTTTAAATAGAAAAAAACTTTTCTTTTAAATAGAAAAAATTTATAAACAAAAATACATTTAACTATATGTTATATTTACCTACACAGTTACCTTACTCAGTACTTAGGGCTTTCTCAAATTTTTGATGAGCTGCACACAGCCTGGGCATGTGTGTGGTCATCTAGACTCCCAGGAATACATAAGAGCCTTTAAAAGTTCATTTGGACATCTCATTCTCCAGCTTTTCATTTTAAGTTTTTGGTTAGCCTGTTTTTTTTTTTTTTTGCTCCAACTATTGTCCACTGTTTAAGGCAATCCTGAGGTTAAACAATGCTTGTAAATATTTTTGACAAATACCCCCAAGGAAAGGGTTTTTAGGACTATGTGAGCTCTGAGTACATTCTTGCAAGTAGGGACATTCCAGGATCAGTCAAATAATAGCAGTTCTCTGGGAGTGAGGCTTTGAAGGAACTCCAGAACTGTCCTACTCCCTCCAGTGCTCCCATTATGTTGGTTTTTATTGTGATTATGACTACCACAGAGCTGGAAAGAATGTAGTGTAAATAAGAGATGTTAAAACACCACAGCTCACTATTCTAATCAAGATACAGATGTTTTTCTTGAATAAACATTTCCAAAATTGTCATAAGCTTTTTGTTAATTTCCAGAGCTCTGAAAACATTGATTCTGATACATTTTATCTGTTTTCTCATTGCTTTTATGGAGGAGAGAATTTTGAAATGTCCTTTGCCATTTTTGCCAACATTAGCCTGTTACTTAGCTTTCACAGTTATTTTGTGCTTGTTTGTTTCTTCAATTTGGACAGCAGCACATGTCATGGGATCAGCCAAGGTGATCCATCCCCTGTGGATCCTGAAAAGTCAGAAACTTATTTTCCACTATCTGTCCTATTACGCCCTTGGTCAAGACAACTGACTCTTCTCCTGGCAGCCTTCACACTCTTGGGCTGCCTAATTAAGAAGATCTCACCTCAAATGGAAAAAAAAAACCCATGGGGCTTCCCTGGTGGCACAGTGGTTAAGAATTCGCCTGCCAAGGCAGGGGACACAGGTTCAGGCCCTGGTCCAGGAAGATCCCACATGCCGCGGAGCGGCTAAGCCCGTGTGCCACGACTACTGAAGCCCGCGCACCTGGAGCCCGAGCTCCGCAACAAGAGAAGCCGCAGCAGGGAGAGGCCCGTGCACCACAATGAAGAGTAGCCCCCGCTCGCCGCAACTAGAGAAAGCCTGCGCACAGCAACAAAGATCCAATGCAGCCAAAAATAAATACATAAATAAATTAATTAAAAAAAAATCTTAAAAAAAAAAAACCCAAAACCCATGGATCCTCAGGGGACTATCTTAACTAGTCATTGACAAGGCACCATATGCAGCTGGGAGTGATCCATGTGGAAGCTTCTTTTTATTTTCCTCTTTTTTGTGATAAGTGGAAAGAATTCCTATTGTTTAACAGAGGATAATGTCTTTTAGTTAATCAGACCAAACAACCATCATGCATCATTAGGTTTACATACATGTATATGTATGGCTGAATCGCTTTGCTGTGCACCTGAAACTATCACAACATTGCTAATCGGCTATACTCCAATATAAAATAGAGTTAAAAAAAAAAGAAGAAGAAGAACGTTTAAATGTTTACTCACTGATGGATGCGTACTCTGCATCCTTATTCCAGTGCTTGGCTTACTCCTTTCACTGAACCCTTGCCCCACTTGTCCTTCTGGTTAAATGTGTGCTTAGCCTTGTGCTGAGTGCTGTGACCATTATCACAAATGTGACACCTGGAGGCTGTCCTGGTGTGGGGTTTCCCAGTTGAATGGTACCCAAAGGGTTCCCTTGAAACCCTGGGGTTTGCTTCCTCTGGCATCACTCCAAAAACTGTGGATACTGTCCAAAGGAGAGTCAGTAAACTGAGCCCAAGGGCTGCAGGGCACTGTCATTAAAAGATGGCAGCACAGGTAGACATTGGTCAGGGAGTCGCCACCGTGGGTCACCACACAATGCCAGGCGATGCTAGAGAAGAGGAAAGTCTACCAATCGATCAATCAATCAACTGATCGATAAGATGGTCACCTTACATTTGACACTATCTTCTCTCTGAGTGGTTTTTCAGACATCCCTGTCTTCTTGCAAAATTTCAAAAATTTGCAGTATTGCCACATACACATGTACACTCCAGTCATTGGAGCTTACTCATAAGGTCTGCTGCACACATTTCAAATCTTTTAATTCCCATGTTTTCTATGAACTTTGTGCTTCATAGCATCCCAAAGTTGAACTGAGCATGGTCTCTATCTAGTAACATAGTCCCCTAAGGAGCATGTTAGCCTACTGCAGTAACCTGCTATTTACAAAGCACTCTATTGCCTGTATTCTCCACAATGCCAATCTCCTGCCCTTCTTTACCTATCCCTAGCGAGACATCAAGGTGTTCTTATCCCTGGGCCATAGCAGCTTGCTATCTCCCCTGGAATTCTGTGTTAACAACTGACTTATTTACACTAATTAGTGACTACATCAATGAGAGCAATTTAATCACACAGCCTTGGTTTGTCCTACTATACAATGACTAACATGCTTCCTTATTTTATTTTTCTCATTATCTCTGACCAGCACTCTCCTTGGGGTAGTCCCACAGTGCCATCCATCCCAGATTACACTATGCGTTGCCTGTATTTCAGGATGCTAGAGAGGGACCTCTCCAGCCTTGGAAGAGGACTGTTCCTAAGAGAACAGGTAAGAGTTAGGGAAGTACGTGCACTTTTGCTATACCTAGGGGGAAGATTGACATTTACTGGTGAAGATTTACAGACTTACAAATGGGACTTTTTCTGTCACAATTTCAGTTAAAAATCCCAAAGCTGAAGATAGTAAGAGTGAACTACCTCTCCACATATACAAATCCCAAAAAAAGCAACAAGAAGCTGCTAGAAACCCACTCCAAGGCTTTCTAACAGCTATTTCAAATGTTCCTGTAAACCTTACCCTACCCCCACCCCAGCTGAGCTAGATGGGAGAAGTATGTTGAATTAAATGAATTCGTAAGTGTTGTGAATGATGGGACGATGGGGCTTTCCCCCCACAGTTTGGATAGTTCCCTGAGCTAAGAGACACGGAAAATGGAAAGCAAGAAGTATGTGGATATCAAAAACAAAGGCCTGTGTCCTGATTCTTGGCAGTGTGAATAGTGAGGTCTCATGACTCCAGAAAGGAAATGGCTATGGGATGTGTGTCTAAGATAGGACCATAAGAAATCTCATAAAATATACCAGTGTCCCAACAGAAAGATTGCCATGTCCCAAGCAGGCACTGAACAGCAGCTTCCTGCTGGGCCCCATGAGTCATCAGAACAGGGAGAGTAGCAACAGGGCTGTGGCAACTTGCGTGAACTAATAGACAAGACCAGATGGCTCCACTTTTCTCTCTTCTCAGTGCCTTAGTATTGTGTAAGCTCTCACTGAAAGAAGTGTCAATTACTCAGGCTGATTATTGAGTGGGGTTAGACTCTTAATAAAGACAGCACACTTTTTACTGGGGTTAATGGGAAAGTGAGGAATGCAGCAGGGGCTCCAGGTACAATTTGGGCATTGTCAGGATAATTGGTGAGGCTGGAAAGGATATTACTGTAGGACCTAAGGTTTCTTCTGGGAAAGAGTTGTATGGGCAAATGAGCAAATTTGATTCAATGGAAATAAATTAGTAACTGAGGATGAGGGGAGGTAGACTTTAATTATAGCATGGTGTATATCAGATTGTATTTTAGGTCAGGCCTCAGAGACTTAAGTCCAAATCCTTTAGCAAGGAAGGTGCAGTAAACAGAGTAAATCTCCATAGGATATTGAAAACCAAAGAATCGGCGGCATGGGTGCCAACAGCTTTGGCAGCAATGTGAGGCATGACCTCTGATACAGTGTCAGTAGTCTAAGTGCAGGCATCTGCAGCATTGTCACAATGAGGGATGCAGCATCTGCAATGTTACCTTGGTCCAACAAAGAGTATAGACATTGGTGTTCCTGGTGAAAGCATCCTTATCCTGGAGCCATCTGTGGAGAGTAGCAGCAAAATACATCTTAAAAATAGATAGGGAAAGAAATGGGTTGATATCCTTTAGAAGGAGATTGTTGCAAGCTGGGCAAATTAGTCAAGAAGCTCACTTTACCATCCTACTTGGCTCACCGCAGAGCATCCCAAATCCATTTCACCATCCTTGTCAAGGTAAGCAAGAAATGGCTACTGCCTGGACAATTGCAAGGGAGAGGCTCAAGAAAGAATGGACTTTGTAGTAACAGAAAGCACAAGAGTGGGTGGCTGGAAGTAATAAAACTTCATGTGAGATTCTAAAGTTGATTGCAGAATTCCTTTGGATATATGGATGAGATTTGATGTATATCTAGCTTCCTCCTCCCTCCTCTGACATTCAGAGCAAGACCATGTGGACATAAACATTTTTATCTGAGATGACATCAGCATCTTAACTCCTTACATTGCTCTTATTTAACAGGCGCCTAGTGGAAAGTGACGAAGAAAGCCAATCAACCAATAGGCATCAATGGTGTCAGATGTGACAAGAGGAACACTGGGAATCTTAAAGGAGAGTAAAAAGGTATTTGACCAAGGGGCCCTTTTACCACTTCTATGAGGAAAAGAGAGGCCAAAAACCAATACACTTTTCTAACATTACAACTTTGTCTAGTATTACCTCAAGCTGAGTGTAAGTGTAGAAAATACCCAGAAACTGAAGGATCCCCACTTCAGAAATGTAGTCTATGAACAAAGATCAACTTTGCTCATTTTCTAAGTGAGTGATACTTTCAGTGCCACAGACCTAAAATTTAATAGAAATAGTGTTTTTGAGACATCTGCCAATGTGACCGAGAAGAAGGAATTTCCAACTAAAAAGTCCTCACTTCCAGGCACTGTTTTCATTGACATTATTACTGTGATACAAAAATCCATGTGTGACTATTTTTGTGGCCTGGCTGGTAACATACAGATATGGACTATTTTTTTTCAAACCAGAAATCAAGACAGATGGTTTATCAAGATTTCTTTTTCTGATTTGCTAATGTATTATGAACATTCTTACAAGTAAGTAAGAATTAACCCGCACTTAGTTATACATTTACTTTCCCTTTATTTAAAATAAAATAGTAACAAATTGAAACTCTTCTGGAAATACCTGCATTTTTTTTACTTATTTGTGCAATGAATTTGTTGATAACTATTTCAGCTATACTTTAAGTAGCATCCTAGAATCCCTCAGTCCCTTACCCTTCCATACTAACTGCCTTGTCACCATACCCAAACATCTGTTTTGTTTGTATCTGCTGAGTTCTGCAATACAAAGTTGGCCCCACTACAAATGAATGCCATTTAATCTCAGTTCAGCCCTAAATACTGATTGGCATTTCTTATTCTGCTCATCCCTGTGTTGATGCCCCTCAAACAGCTGTTCAAAATTGTTTCACTTTTCACAGACTCTCAATCCTCAAAGAAGAAAATCAAAGGAAGGAAACAGAACAATTTCAAAAAAGTATAATTCATGAAAATGTATCTGAAATAGGATTTGAAACTGCATAGTAAAAAAGGAAATTGACCCAGTCAAAGCAATGAGACATATTCAAGTAAAATTACTAGACTCTAAGGAGAAAAATGTCAGTAAAAGGACAAAATTACTCATAAAGGAGAGAAAGCCAGATTGTTGTCAGACTTTGACAACAAATCATTATGCCAGCAGGAAATGGAATAGCATAGTTAATAAACTCAAGAAAAGAAAAGATGAGCCAAAGATTTTATACCCAGTCTGATTTTCAAATAGAAAGGCTACAAACAAATGTTTCCACATGTGAGAATTCAGGGAATATTGTCCCCACAATTCTCTCCTTATTTTAGAGGATGAGCTTCTGACAACCAAAACATCTAGAAATATCATCAACCTAAAGCCTGATGGCATTGATCATTAGTGGTAGCTAAAATGACAGGAAAGAGAGGAAACCAACATTGTGTACCTCCAAACAGAACACACCACGACCTAAGAAGTCAAAAGAAAAAAATAAATAAACCCAAATCTGATCCATCCTGTAGAACCAACCACTAATCTACAGGAAACTCAGGACTGAGAAACATATTAAACTGCAACAGAGAATGTCATCAAGTGAAATCAAGACTGTGGGAAACTCTGGAGAAAAAGAACACCATTTCTTCAACAAACAAATTACAAAGAAAAAAAGAGGACAGTCTCTAGATTAAAAGAGACTTATGGGAGAGTGGGAAACAGAACTAAACTAGTGCTTAGGAATGAACATTTGTCTGATAAACTTATAAAGAAAATAAAGAAATGATTACTATAAAGGTCAGGACTGTGATTAACTTTGAGAAGAGGAAAGGGGTTGTGGGTAGGGTAGGTAGATGGCAAAATTCTATTTTTTAACCTAGTGGTGGTGGTTATAATGTTGTTTGCCTCATAAAAACTGGTTGACCTATACATTTATTTTATGGAGTTTCTTATATCTGTTAGATTTTATACTAAAAAACTATTTTTAAAAATATACTATATATTGCTTCATATAGATTTTATGTTACAGCATTAAAGCATTAACAGCCAGTCCAAATACAGAGAATTTTACACAGCAGGGCAGGTCTAGAATGGTCTAGTTGCTTAGGAGATAAAGAAAAACTTAGGGTTTATGCAGACTCTTGCAGCAAAAAAAAAAAAAAAAAAGGAGAAAGAGGAAGAGGAAGAGGAGGAGGAGGAGGGAAAGGGAGGGAGGAAAGGAGAGAAGAAGGGAAAAGGAAAGGAGAGCGGGAGGGATAGGGAAAAGGAGAACACCATAAAACACATTCTCCTTCTCTTGTCTATAAGAAGTCTCATCACTTCCATTATTTCTGTTGTAAGTGGAGTTCCCCCATGTTTGCAACAAACGAGCAACAGAGAACTGTTTAAGAAAACAGTGTGCACAGGGACTCAGCCAAATACTGCCAATTAACACAATTGCTTGCAGAAGACCAAAGCTAACAAAATCAACAACTGTGTCTGGAAGTTTTATAATATCTTACGAAATTTTAAGTTTGCAGTGTTATAGCTGTACTTTAAAGTTCAACCATATGGATAAAGGAAGGAGTATTTACCTGGAAGCAAGATTTGGGGTAGCCCCAGCTACACGTTAAATTACATCACTTAAAACTTTGAGCCTGTCTCTTCAGAAGATGAGTGATACCAAAATTTTCTTGAAGCTCTATATCTCTAAGTTTCTAATGAATTGATTTTGAGTAGTATTATCTTTCTATGGAGTTAGACGATAAAGCTTAAAATCTCTTCACAACGAGTTAACTGTAGTTGAAAAACGCTTTAAGAGAAATAAGAAATAATATATTAGCATTGGGCTTCCCTGGTGGCGCAGTGGTTGAGAGTCCGCCTGCCGATGCAGGGGACGCGGGTTAGTGCTCTGGTCCGGGAGGATCCCACGTGCTGCGGAGCGGCTGGGCCCGTGAGCCATGGCCACTGAGCCTGCGCGTCCGGAGCCTGTGCTCCGCAGCGGGAGAGGCCACAGCAGTGAGAGGCCCGCGTACCGCAAAAAAAAAA